>NW_027206996.1:0-86219 GCF_032191515.1 Phaenicophaeus curvirostris | reverse complement strand
GAGCTGGGGGGGGGGCATCTGGGGAGGATGGGGGGGCCCTGGGGTGACTGGGGGGGTCCCAGAGCTGGGGGGGGGGCCCTGGGGTGGGGGTGGGGCACCTAGGTTTGAGGGGGGGCACCTGTGGGGGCACGCAGGGGTGAGTGGGGGGGGTCCAGAGCTGGGAGGGGGGGCATCTGGGGAGGATGGGGGGCCCTGGGGTGACTGGGGGCGTCCCAGAGCTGGGGGGGGGGCCCTGGGGTGAGGGGGGGCACCTAGGTTTGAGAGGGGGGCACCTGTGGGGGCACCCAGGGGTGCAGTGGGGGGGGTCCCAGAGCTGGGGGAGGGGGGGAATCTGGGGGGGTGGCACCCAGGAATGAGTGGGGGGGGGCCCAGAGGTGGAGGGGGGCACCTAGGGGTGAGGGGGGGGCACCCAGGGGTGAGTGGGGGGGGTCCCAGAGCTGGGGGGGTGGGGCATCTGGGGAGGGGGGGCCGTGGGGTGACTGGGGGGGGGCCCTGGGGTGAGGGGGGGGTACCCAGAGGTGGAGGGGGGCACCCAGGGGTGAGTGGGGGGGGTCCCAGAGCTGGGGGGGGGGGGGCACCCAGGAATGAGTAGAGGGGGGGGCCCAGAGGTTAGGGGGGCCTGCATTATGGGGGGGGGGGCATGTGGGGGGGCACCCAGGGGTGGGGGGGGGGGACTCAGGGGTATGTGGGCCCCCCCCACCCCCTTCTCCTCGCTGCCGCCTCCCCCCCCCCAGCGGCCCCCGCGGCTCTCGGCCCCCGCTGCCAAATTCCTGCTTGTTTACTGGCGGCGCCCGAGGCCTCCGAGGCCTGCGAAGAGTGGCCCCGCGGAACCACCCAGAACCCCCCCCGAACCTCCTGGGGGCACCTAGAACCCCCCCAGAACCTCCTGGGGGCACTGAGAACCCCCCCAGAACCTCCTGGGGGCACCTAGAACCCCCCCAGAACCTCCTGGGGGCACCGAGAACCCCCCTGGAGCTTCCCGCGGCCACCTAGAACCTCCCTGGAACCTCAGGGGCCACCTAGAACCCCCTGGAACCTCCTGAGGGCCACCTAGAACCCCCCCAGAACCTCAGGGGGGCACCTAGAACCCCTCTGGATCTTCCTGAAGGCACCTAGAACCCCCCCAGAACCTCAAGGGGGCACCTAGAACCACATTGGAAACTCAAGGGGGCACCTAGAACCCACCTGGAGCTTCCTGAGAGCACCTAGAACCTCCCGGGAACCTCAGGGGAGTGCCTAGAAACCCCCTGGAACCTCAAGGGGGCACCCAGAACCCACCTGGATCTTCCTGAAGGCACCTAGAACCCCCCCAGAACCTCAAGGGGGAACCTAGAACCCCCCTGGAAACTCCTGGGGGCACCTAGAACCCCCTTGGAACCTCCTGGGGGCACCAAGAACCACCTTGGAACCTCCTGAGGACACCTCGATCCTCCCTGGAACCTTAGAGGGGCCACCTTGAACCCCCCCAGAACCTCAGGGGGGCACCTAGAACCCCCCCATAACCTCCTGGGGGCACCTAGAACCTCCCGGGAACCTCCTGAGGGCCACCTAGAACCCACCTAGAACCTCAGAGGGACACCTAGAACCCCCCTGGAAACTCCTGGGGGCACCTAGAACCCCCTTGGAACCTCCTGGGGGCACCAAGAACCACCTTGGAACCTCCTGAGGGCCACCTAGAACCCCCCCCAGAACCTCAAGGGGGCACCTAGAAGCCCCCCAGAACCTCAGGGGGCACCTAGAACCCCCATGGATCTTCCTGAGGGCACCTAGAACCCCCCCAGAACCTCAGGGGGGCACCTAGAACCCCCTTGGAACCTCCTGGGGGCACCTAGAACCCCCCCCCCCAGTACCCAGCACCAACATCCAGAAGCTCCTGGAGGCTCCTGGGCCTCAAAAAGGCCCCAAAAAGGTGATTTTGGGGGGGGGGGTTGGTTATTTTGGGGGTGGGGGGGTCCCCGATAGGGCCTCGCGGTGCCGGGGGCACGAGGCCAACGGGGGCAGGGAAGCTGGCGCTGAGACACGGCTCCGGAATGTGCCGGCGCGGCCGAGGCCAACGGAGACGGATTCGGCACCGGAGCTGAACAAAGATCTAAAATAGCTGCGAAAAACCAAAAAAAAAAGCCAAAAACCAACAATGAAACCCAAAAAACATCAAAAAAAATCAAAAAGAACGCCAAAAAACCCATCAAAAAGCACCAAAAAGCCAAAACGACGCCAAAAAACCACCAAAACCACCCAAAAAACACCAACCAAACCCCAAAAACACCAAAAAAAATCAAAAAGAACACCAAAAAAACATCAAAAAGCACCAAAAATCCCAAAATGACGCTAAAAAGCACCAAAAAAGCCAAAAGAACACCAAAAAAACCACCAAAAACACCCAAAAAACACCAACAAAACCCAAAAAACACCAAAAAAAATCAAAAAGAACGCCAAAGAACACCAAAAAAACATCAAAAAGCACCAAAAAGCCCAAACGACACCAAAAAAACACCAAAAAAGCCAAAAGAACACCAAAAAAACACCAAAAACACAAAACAAAACCCAAAAAACACCAAAAAAATAAAAAAGAACACCAAAAAAACCCCCAAAAAATCAAAAAGCACCAAAAATCCCAAAACGACGCTAAAAAAACACCAAAAAAGCCAAAAGAACACCAAAAAAACCCAAAAAACCCACAAAAAACCCGAAAAAACCACCAAAAATCACACAAAACCACCGAAAAATCAAAAAAAAAACCCAAAACAACACAAAAACCCCCAAAAAGCACAAAAAACCCCACAAAAAATCAGAAAAAAACCCAAAAAAACCCTCAAAACTATCAAAAAATTAAAAAAACCATAAAAAATAAAATAAACCCCAAAAAATACCAAAAAAACAAAACAACATCAAAAAAACCACCAATAAACCGAAAACAACACAAAAACCCACCAAAATTCAGGAAAAAAAACCCAAAAAAACCCAAACCCACCAAAATATCAAAAAAGAACCCAAAACAACACAAAAAAACCCCAAAACAACACAAAAAACCCTACAAAAAATCAGAAAAAAATCCAACCCCCCCTCAAAACTACCAAAAAATAAAAAAATAAAATAAAATAAAACCCCAAAACCGCAAAAAAACCCAAAACAACACCAAAAAAACCACCAATAAACCCAAAACAACACAAAAAACCACCAAAAAAACCCAAACCAACACAAGAAAAAACCAAATTCAGGAAAAAAAACACAAAAAAAACCCCAAAACCACCAAAACATCCAAACAAACTCAAAAAAATCGAAAACAACACCAAAAAAACACAAAAAATCTAAAACACAAAAAATCACACAAAAAAAAGTCAGAAAAACCACCAATAAAACCTGAAAACAACCAAAAAATCCAAAAAGCCACCAAAAAATCAAAAATAACACCAAAAAACCACAAAAAAAATCAGAAAAAACACCAAAAACCCCAAAACAACACCAAAAACCCCAAAATAACACCAAAAATCACCAAAAAAATCAGAAAAAAACACCAAAAAAACCCAAAACTACCAAAAAAATCCAAACAAACACCAAAAAATCCAAAACAACACCAAGAAAGCTTCAAAAAATCTGAAAACAACACCAAAAAAGCACAAAAATATCAGAATAAACACCAAAATACCCCAAAACCACCAAAAAATCTAAAAAGCCACCAAAAAATAATAAAAAAAAACAAAACACAAAAAAACCCCAAATCAACACCAAAAAAACCCCAAAACAACACAAAAAACCCCACAAAAAATCAGAAAAAAACACCAAAAAATTCCAAAAATCACCAAAAAATCACAAAAAAATCACAAAAAAAATTTAGAAAAACACCAAAAAATCAAAAAATCCACCAAAAATTTTAAAAAAACTCCAAAAAATAAAAAAAAAAATTCTGGACCAGTTTGAGCTGGGAGATACTGGGAAGTTGAGCTGGAGGGACCAGTGCTGGGATGGGAACTGGGATGGGACTGGGATGGGACTGGGATGGGACTGGGATGGGACTGGGAGAACTGGGATGGGACTGGGATGGGAACTGGGATGGGACTGGGATGGGACTGGGATGGGAACTGGGATGGAACTGGGATGGAACTGGGATGGGAACTGGGATGGGACTGGGATGGGAACTGGGATGGGACTGGGAGAACTGGGATGGGAACTGGGATGGGAACTGGGATGGGAACTGGGATGGGACTGGGAGAACTGGGATGGGACTGGGATGGAACTGGGATGGGAACTGGGATGGGAACTGGGAGAACTGGGATGGGAACTGGGATGGGACTGGGATGGGAACTGGGATGGGACTGGGATGGGACTGGGATGGGACTGGGATGGGACTGGGAGGGGAACTGGGATGGGAACTGGGATAGAACTGGGATGGAACTGGGATGGAACTGGGATGGGAACTGGGATGGGACTGGGATGGAACTGGGATGGGGCTGGGATGGGAACTGGGATGGAACTGGGATGGGAACTGGGATGGGACTGGGATGGAACTGGGATGGGAACTGGGATGGGACTGGGATGGGAACTGGGATGGAACTGGGATGGAACTGGGATGGGACTGGGAGGGGAACTGGGATGGGAACTGGGATGGGACTGGGAGGGGACTGGGATGGGACTGGGATGGGACTGGGAGGGGACTGGGATGGGACTGGGATGGGAACTGGGATGGGAACTGGGATGGGACTGGGAGGGGACTGGGAGGGGACTGGGATGGAACTGGGATGGGACTGGGATGGAACTGGGATGGAACTGGGATGGGAACTGGGATGGGAACTGGGATGGAACTGGGATGGGACTGGGATGGGACTGGGATGGGGCTGGGATGGGAACTGGGATGGGAACTGGGATGGGACTGGGAGGGGACTGGGATGGGACTGGGATGGAACTGGGATGGGACTGGGATGGAACTGGGAGGGGACTGGGATGGGACTGGGAGGGGGACTGGGATGGAACTGGGATGGGACTGGGATGGGACTGGGATGGGACTGGGATGGGAACTGGGATGGGACTGGGATGGAACTGGGATGGAACTGGGATGGGAACTGGGATGGGACTGGGATGGAACTGGGATGGGACTGGGATGGGACTGGGATGGAACTGGGATGGAACTGGGATGGGAACTGGGATGGGACTGGGATGGGACTGGGATGGGAACTGGGATGGGACTGGGATGGGACTGGGATGGGAACTGGGATGGGACTGGGATGGGACTGGGATGGGAACTGGGATGGGAACTGGGATGGGACTGGGATGGGACTGGGATGGAACTGGGATGGGACTGGGATGGAACTGGGATGGGACTGGGATGGGAACTGGGATGGGAACTGGGATGGAACTGGGATGGGACTGGGATGGGAACTGGGATGGAACTGGGATGGGACTGGGATGGGAACTGGGATGGAACTGGGATGGAACTGGGATGGGAACTGGGATGGGAACTGGGATGGGAACTGGGATGGAACTGGGATGGGACTGGGATGGGACTGGGATGGGAACTGGGATGGAACTGGGATGGGACTGGGATGGGACTGGGATGGGAACTGGGATGGAACTGGGATGGAACTGGGATAGGAACTGGGATGGGAACTGGGATGGAACTGGGATGGGACTGGGATGGGAACTGGGATGGGAACTGGGATGGAACTGGGATGGAACTGGGGTGGGACTGGGATGGGACTGGGATGGGAACTGGGATGGGACTGGGATGGGAACTGGGATGGGAACTGGGATGGAACTGGGATGGGACTGGGATGGGACTGGGATGGGACTGGGAGAACTGGGATGGAACTGGGATGGAACTGGGATGGGAACTGGGATGGAACTGGGATGGAACTGGGATAGGAACTGGGAGGGGGACTGGGATGGGACTGGGATGGAACTGGGATGGAACTGGGATGGGAACTGGGATGGAACTGGGATGGGAACTGGGATGGAACTGGGATGGAACTGGGATGGAACTGGGATGGGAACTGGGATGGGAACTGGGAGGGGGACTGGGATGGGAACTGGGATGGAACTGGGATGGGACTGGGATGGAACTGGGATGGAACTGGGATGGGACTGGGATGGAACTGGGATGGAACTGGGATGGAACTGGGATGGGACTGGGATGGAACTGGGATGGGAACTGGGATGGAACTGGGATGGGAACTGGGATGGAACTGGGATTGGAACTGGGATGGGAACTGGGATGGGAACTGGGATGGGACTGGGATGGGACTGGGATGGGACTGGGATGGAACTGGGATGGGGCTGGGATGGGAACTGGGATGGAACTGGGATGGAACTGGGATGGGAACTGGGATGGGACTGGGATGGAACTGGGATGGGAACTGGGAGGGGGACTGGGATGGGACTGGGATGGGACTGGGATGGGACTGGGATGGGAACTGGGATGGGAACTGGGATGGGACTGGGAGGGGACTGGGATGGAACTGGGATGGGAACTGGGATGGAACTGGGATGGGAACTGGGATGGGAACTGGGATGGAACTGGGATGGGAACTGGGATGGGACTGGGATGGGACTGGGATGGAACTGGGATGGAACTGGGATGGAACTGGGAGGGGACTGGGATGGGACTGGGATGGGACTGGGATGGAACTGGGATGGGAACTGGGATGGGACTGGGATGGAACTGGGATGGGACTGGGATGGAACTGGGATGGGACTGGGATGGAACTGGGATGGGACTGGGATGGGACTGGGATGGGAACTGGGATGGAACTGGGATGGGACTGGGAGGGGACTGGGATGGAACTGGGATGGGAACTGGGATGGAACTGGGATGGGAACTGGGATGGGAACTGGGATGGAACTGGGATGGGAACTGGGATGGGACTGGGATGGGACTGGGATGGAACTGGGATGGAACTGGGATGGAACTGGGAGGGGACTGGGATGGGACTGGGATGGGACTGGGATGGAACTGGGATGGGAACTGGGATGGGACTGGGATGGAACTGGGATGGGACTGGGATGGGACTGGGAGAACTGGGATGGGACTGGGATGGGAACTGGGATGGGACTGGGATGGGACTGGGATGGGAACTGGGATGGAACTGGGATGGAACTGGGATGGGAACTGGGATGGGACTGGGATGGGAACTGGGATGGGACTGGGAGAACTGGGATGGGAACTGGGATGGGAACTGGGATGGGAACTGGGATGGGACTGGGAGAACTGGGATGGGACTGGGATGGAACTGGGATGGGAACTGGGATGGGAACTGGGAGAACTGGGATGGGAACTGGGATGGGACTGGGATGGGAACTGGGATGGGACTGGGATGGGACTGGGATGGGACTGGGATGGGACTGGGAGGGGAACTGGGATGGGAACTGGGATAGAACTGGGATGGAACTGGGATGGAACTGGGATGGGAACTGGGATGGGACTGGGATGGAACTGGGATGGGGCTGGGATGGGAACTGGGATGGAACTGGGATGGGAACTGGGATGGGACTGGGATGGAACTGGGATGGGAACTGGGATGGGACTGGGATGGGAACTGGGATGGAACTGGGATGGAACTGGGATGGGACTGGGAGGGGAACTGGGATGGGAACTGGGATGGGACTGGGAGGGGACTGGGATGGGACTGGGATGGGACTGGGAGGGGACTGGGATGGGACTGGGATGGGAACTGGGATGGGAACTGGGATGGGACTGGGAGGGGACTGGGAGGGGACTGGGATGGAACTGGGATGGGACTGGGATGGAACTGGGATGGAACTGGGATGGGAACTGGGATGGGAACTGGGATGGAACTGGGATGGGACTGGGATGGGACTGGGATGGGGCTGGGATGGGAACTGGGATGGGAACTGGGATGGGACTGGGAGGGGACTGGGATGGGACTGGGATGGAACTGGGATGGGACTGGGATGGAACTGGGAGGGGACTGGGATGGGACTGGGAGGGGGACTGGGATGGAACTGGGATGGGACTGGGATGGGACTGGGATGGGACTGGGATGGGAACTGGGATGGGACTGGGATGGAACTGGGATGGAACTGGGATGGGAACTGGGATGGGACTGGGATGGAACTGGGATGGGACTGGGATGGGACTGGGATGGAACTGGGATGGAACTGGGATGGGAACTGGGATGGGACTGGGATGGGACTGGGATGGGACTGGGATGGAACTGGGATGGGACTGGGATGGGAACTGGGATGGGAACTGGGATGGAACTGGGATGGGACTGGGATGGGAACTGGGATGGAACTGGGATGGGACTGGGATGGGAACTGGGATGGAACTGGGATGGAACTGGGATGGGAACTGGGATGGGAACTGGGATGGGAACTGGGATGGAACTGGGATGGGACTGGGATGGGACTGGGATGGGAACTGGGATGGAACTGGGATGGGACTGGGATGGGACTGGGATGGGAACTGGGATGGAACTGGGATGGAACTGGGATAGGAACTGGGATGGGAACTGGGATGGAACTGGGATGGGACTGGGATGGGAACTGGGATGGGAACTGGGATGGAACTGGGATGGAACTGGGGTGGGACTGGGATGGGACTGGGATGGGAACTGGGATGGGACTGGGATGGGAACTGGGATGGGAACTGGGATGGAACTGGGATGGGACTGGGATGGGACTGGGATGGGACTGGGAGAACTGGGATGGAACTGGGATGGAACTGGGATGGGAACTGGGATGGAACTGGGATGGAACTGGGATAGGAACTGGGAGGGGGACTGGGATGGGACTGGGATGGAACTGGGATGGAACTGGGATGGGAACTGGGATGGAACTGGGATGGGAACTGGGATGGAACTGGGATGGAACTGGGATGGAACTGGGATGGGAACTGGGATGGGAACTGGGAGGGGGACTGGGATGGGAACTGGGATGGAACTGGGATGGGACTGGGATGGAACTGGGATGGAACTGGGATGGGACTGGGATGGAACTGGGATGGAACTGGGATGGAACTGGGATGGGACTGGGATGGAACTGGGATGGGAACTGGGATGGAACTGGGATGGGAACTGGGATGGAACTGGGATTGGAACTGGGATGGGAACTGGGATGGGAACTGGGATGGGACTGGGATGGGACTGGGATGGGACTGGGATGGAACTGGGATGGGGCTGGGATGGGAACTGGGATGGAACTGGGATGGAACTGGGATGGGAACTGGGATGGGACTGGGATGGAACTGGGATGGGAACTGGGAGGGGGACTGGGATGGGACTGGGATGGGACTGGGATGGGACTGGGATGGGAACTGGGATGGGAACTGGGATGGGACTGGGAGGGGACTGGGATGGAACTGGGATGGGAACTGGGATGGAACTGGGATGGGAACTGGGATGGGAACTGGGATGGAACTGGGATGGGAACTGGGATGGGACTGGGATGGGACTGGGATGGAACTGGGATGGAACTGGGATGGAACTGGGAGGGGACTGGGATGGGACTGGGATGGGACTGGGATGGAACTGGGATGGGAACTGGGATGGGACTGGGATGGAACTGGGATGGGACTGGGATGGAACTGGGATGGGACTGGGATGGGACTGGGATGGGAACTGGGATGGAACTGGGATGGGACTGGGAGGGGACTGGGATGGAACTGGGATGGGAACTGGGATGGAACTGGGATGGGAACTGGGATGGGAACTGGGATGGAACTGGGATGGGAACTGGGATGGGACTGGGATGGGACTGGGATGGAACTGGGATGGAACTGGGATGGAACTGGGAGGGGACTGGGATGGGACTGGGATGGGACTGGGATGGAACTGGGATGGGAACTGGGATGGGACTGGGATGGAACTGGGATGGGACTGGGATGGAACTGGGATGGGACTGGGATGGAACTGGGATGGGACTGGGATGGGAACTGGGATGGGACTGGGATGGAACTGGGATGGAACTGGGATGGGACTGGGATGGGAACTGGGATGGGAACTGGGATGGAACTGGGATGGGACTGGGATGGGACTGGGATGGGAACTGGGATGGAACTGGGATGGGACTGGGATGGGAACTGGGATGGGACTGGGAGAACTGGGATGGAACTGGGATGGAACTGGGATGGGAACTGGGATGGAACTGGGATTGGAACTGGGATGGGAACTGGGATGGGAACTGGGATGGGACTGGGATGGGACTGGGATGGGACTGGGATGGAACTGGGATGGGGCTGGGATGGGAACTGGGATGGAACTGGGATGGAACTGGGATGGGAACTGGGATGGGACTGGGATGGAACTGGGATGGGAACTGGGATGGGACTGGGATGGGAACTGGGATGGAACTGGGATGGGAACTGGGATGGGACTGGGATGGGAACTGGGATGGGACTGGGATGGGACTGGGATGGGAACTGGGATGGGAACTGGGATGGAACTGGGATGGGACTGGGAGGGGACTGGGATGGAACTGGGATGGGAACTGGGATGGAACTGGGATGGGAACTGGGATGGGAACTGGGATGGGAACTGGGATGGAACTGGGATGGGACTGGGATGGGACTGGGATGGGAACTGGGATGGGACTGGGATGGGACTGGGATGGAACTGGGATGGAACTGGGATGGAACTGGGAGGGGACTGGGATGGGACTGGGATGGAACTGGGATGGGAACTGGGATGGGACTGGGAGGGGACTGGGATGGGAACTGGGATGGGACTGGGAGGGGACTGGGATGGGGCTGGGATGGGAACTGGGATGGAACTGGGAGGGGAACTGGGATGGGAACTGGGAGGGGACTGGGATGGGACTGGGATGGAACTGGGATGGGAACTGGGATGGAACTGGGAGGGGAACTGGGATGGGAACTGGGATGGGACTGGGAGGGGACTGGGATGGGGCTGGGATGGGACTGGGAGGGGAACTGGGATGGGACTGGGATGGAACTGGGATGGGACTGGGATGGAACTGGGATGGGACTGGGATGGAACTGGGATGGGACTGGGAGGGGAACTGGGATGGGAACTGGGATGGGACTGGGATGGGGCTGGGATGGGACTGGGAGGGGAACTGGGATGGGACTGGGATGGAACTGGGAGGGGAACTGGGATGGGACTGGGAGAACTGGGATGGGAACTGGGATGGGACTGGGATGGAACTGGGATGGAACTGGGATGGGACTGGGATGGGACTGGGATGGAACTGGGATGGAACTGGGATGGGACTGGGAGGGGAACTGGGAGGGGAACTGGGATGGGACTGGGATGGAACTGGGATGGGAACTGGGATGGAACTGGGATGGAACTGGGATGGAACTGGGATGGGGCTGGGATGGGAACTGGGATGGGACTGGGATGGAACTGGGATGGGGCTGGGATGGGAACTGGGATGGAACTGGGATGGGACTGGGATGGGACTGGGATGGAACTGGGATGGGACTGGGATGGAACTGGGATGGGGCTGGGATGGAACTGGGATGGGACTGGGATGGAACTGGGATGGGGCTGGGATGGGAACTGGGATGGAACTGGGATGGGACTGGGATGGGACTGGGATGGAACTGGGATGGAACTGGGATGGGGCTGGGATGGGACTGGGATGGGACTGGGATGGAACTGGGATGGGACTGGGATGGAACTGGGATGGGAACTGGGATGGGAACTGGGATGGAACTGGGATGGGAACTGGGATGGGACTGGGATGGAACTGGGATGGGACTGGGATGGGACTGGGATGGGAACTGGGATGGAACTGGGATGGGGCTGGGATGGGAACTGGGATGGGACTGGGATGGAACTGGGATGGGACTGGGATGGGACTGGGATGGGAACTGGGATGGAACTGGGATGGGGCTGGGATGGGACTGGGATGGGAACTGGGATGGAACTGGGATGGAACTGGGATGGGAACTGGGATGGGACTGGGATGGAACTGGGATGGGACTGGGATGGGACTGGGATGGGAACTGGGATGGGAACTGGGATGGGACTGGGATGGGACTGGGATGGGAACTGGGATGGAACTGGGATGGAACTGGGATGGGAACTGGGATGGGACTGGGATGGAACTGGGATGGGACTGGGATGGGACTGGGATGGGAACTGGGATGGAACTGGGATGGGGCTGGGATGGGACTGGGATGGGAACTGGGATGGGAACTGGGATGGAACTGGGGTGGGACTGGGATGGGACTGGGATGGGACTGGGATGGGACTGGGATGGGAACTGGGATGGGACTGGGATGGAACTGGGATGGGACTGGGATGGAACTGGGACCAGGTAGGATGGGACTGGGAGAACTGGGATGGGACTGGACAGGATGGGACTGGGATGGAACTGGGATGGGACTGGGACGGAACTGGGATGGACTGGGAGGGAGCGGGGTCACCCCTGGAAGCCGGGAGGGAACTGGTATGTGACTGGGATGGACTGGGAGGGACTGGGAGCGAGTGGGAAGGAGTGGGAGGGAGCGGGACTGGGATGGACTGGGACGAACTGGGAGGGACTGGGAGGGAACGGGGCCAGCCCGGGGAATCGGGAGGGAGCGTGTCGGGACTGGGAGGGACTGGGAGGACCCGGCAGGCACTGGGGGGCACTGGGAGGGAGCCTGCTGGGACTGGGAGGCACTGGGAGGGACTGGGAAACACTAGGAGGCACTGGGAGGTACTGGGAGGCACTAGGGAGGCACTGGGGGGCACTGGGAGGCACTGGGAGGCACTGGGGAGGTACTGGGGAGGTACTGGGGATGTACTGGGAGGCACTGGGAGGCACTGGGATGCACTGGGAGGGACTGGGAGGCACTGGGATGTACTGGGATGGCACTGGGACGCACTGGGAGGCACTGGGGAGGCACTGGGAGGGACTGGGAGGCACTGGGACGCACTGGGACGCACTGGGAGGCACTGGGGAGGGACTGTGAGGTACTGGGAAGGCACTGGGAGGGCTGGGATGGACTGGGGAAGCACTGGGAGGGACTGGGAGGCACTGGGACGCACAGGGATGCACTGGGGAGGCTCTGGGAGGTACTGGGGATGTACTGGGAGGCACTGGGGAGGCACTGGGATGCACTGGGACGCACTGGGAGGCACTGGGAGGGACTGGGGAGGCACTGGGGAGGTACTGGGGATGTACTGGGAGGCACTGGGACGGACTGGGAAGGCGCTGGGAGGGAACGTGCCGGCACTGGGACGCACTGGGATGTACTGGGATGGCACTGGGACGCACTGGGAGGCACTGGGGAGGCACTTGGAGGGACTGGGAGGCACTGGGACGCACTGGGATGAACTGGGAGGCACTGGGGAGGCACTGGGGATGTACTGGGAGGGACTGGGGAGGCACTGGGAGGCACCGGGAGGGACTGGGAGGCACCGGGAGGGACTGGGAGGGCCCGGGAGGCGCTGGGAGGGCCCCGGGGCGGCCCCCGCTCTAGAAGCTCCGTCCCCGCTCGGGGCGCGGTCACTCGCCTCGCCCCGCAGCCCCGGGAGCTCCGGGAGCCCCGGGAGGAGCCGCCGCCGCCGCCGGGAACCCGGGGGGCACCGGGCATGGCCCCGGCCCGGCCCTGAGCAGCCGCAGGTACCGGGGACCGGGGCCGGGGGGGGCTCCGGGGGCACCGGGAGTGCGGGGAGGGGGGGAAAGGGGGGTCCCGGGGGGCTCCGGTGCAACCGGGAGGGTCCCGGGGAGCTCCGGGAGCTCCGGGAGGGGAGTAAAGGGGGGTCCTGGGGGGCTCCGGTGGGACCGGGAGTGCAGGGAGGGGTGTAAAGGGGGGTCACGGGGGGCTCCGGTGGCACCGGGAGTGCAGGGAGGGGTCCGGGGGCAACCGGGAGTGTCCCGGGGAGCTCCGGGGGTGCAAAGGGGGGTTCGGGCGTGTCCCCGGGAGCTCCGGTTGGACCGGGAGTGCAAGGAGAGGGGTGCGAAGGGGGGTCCTGGGGGGCTCCGGTGGGACCGGGAGTGCAGGGAGAGGGGGAAAGGGGGGTCCTGGGGGGCTCCGGTGGGACCGGGAGGGTCCCGGGGAGCTCCGGGGGTGCAGGGAGGGGGGGAAAGGGGGGGTCCCGGTGCAACAGGGTGTGTCCCGGTGGCACCGGGAGTGCAGGGAGGGGTGTAAAGGGGGGTCCCGGGGGGCTCCGGTGGCACCGGGAGGGTCCCGGGGAGCTCCGGGAGCTCCGGGAGGGGCGTAAAGGGGGGTCCCGGGGGGCTCCGGTGAGACCGGGAGTCCAGAGAGGGGTGTAAAGGGGGGTCCTGGGGGGCTCCGGTGCAACCGGCAGTGCAGGGAGGGGTCCGGGGGCAACCGGGAGGGTCCCGGGGAGCTCCGGGGGTGCGAAGGGGGGTTCGGGCGTGTCCCCGGGAGCTCCGGTTGGACCGGGAGTGCAAGGAGAGGGGTGCGAAGGGGGGTCCTGGGGGGGTCCGGTGGCACCGGGAGGGTCCCGGGGAGCTCCGGGGGTGCGGGGAGGTGGGGAAAGGGGGGTCCCGGTGCAACAGGGTGTGTCCCGGTGGCACCGGGAGTGAAGAGAGGGGTGTAAAGGGGGGTCCTGGGGGGCTCCGGTGGGACCGGGAGTGCAGGGAGGTGTGTAAAGGGGGGTCCCGGGGGGCTCCGGTGGGACCGGGAATGAAGAGAGAGGTGTAAAGGGGGGTCCCGGTACCACCGGGAGGGTCTCGGGGAGCTCCGGGGGTGCGGGGAGGGGTGTAAAGGGGGGTCCCGGGGGGCTCCGGTGCGACCGGGAGTGCAGGGAGGGGTGCAAAGGGGGGTCCCGGTGGCACCGGGAGGGTCCCGGGGAGCTCCGGGAGCTCCGGGAGGGGCGTAAAGGGGGGTCCCGGGGGGCTCCGGTGAGACCGGGAGTCCAGAGAGGGGTGTAAAGGGGGGTCCTGGGGGGCTCCGGTGCAACCGGGAGTGCAGGGAGGGGTCCGGGGGCAACCGGGAGTGTCCCGGGGAGCTCCGGGGGTGCGAAGGGGGGTTCGGGCGTGTCCCCGGGAGCTCCGGTTGGACCGGGAGTGCAAGGAGAGGGGTGCGAAGGGGGGTCCTGGGGGGCTCCGGTGGGACCGGGAGTGCAGGGAGAGGGGGAAAGGGGGGTCCTGGGGGGCTCCGGTGGGACCGGGAGGGTCCCGCGGAGCTCCGGGGGTGCAGGGAGGGGGGGAAAGGGGGGTCCCGGTAGGACCGGGGGTGCAGGGAGGGGTGTAAAGGGGGGTCCCGGTGCAACAGGGTGTGTCCCGGTGGCACCGGGAGCTCCGGGAGGGGTGGAAATGGGGGTCCTGGGGGGCTCCGGTGGCACCGGGAGGGTCCCTGGAAGCTCCGCTTGGACCGGGAGAGCAGGGAGGGACCCAAAGTGGGGGGGGGGGGGGGTTCAGGGGGGTGTGTCCCCCCCCCACTCGGGAATACCCGGGGGGCGGGGGGGGCAGGGCAGGGCGGTGTCCCGGTAGGACCGGGAATTCCATGGGGGGAGGGGGGTGTCCTAGAAAGGGGGGGGGGGGTCGTTTAGAGGGTTCAGGGGTGCAAGGGGGGGGTCCTGGGGGGGTTTAAAGGGGGGGGGGATCCTCTTGAGTGTCTTGGGGTGCAAAGGGGGGGTCCTGGAGGGGTTTTTAAAGCGGGGGGGGGGGTTTCTCTGGAGGATCCGGGGCTCAGGGCGTGGCCCCCCCCTTTTTTTTTTCCTGCCCCCCCCCCCCCCCCCCCAGCCTGGGGAGTCCCCGTTGGGGCGGGGCACCCCCCCCCCCCTCCTTTTTAACCCCCCCCCTTTCCCTTTTCCTGCAAGGGGGGGGGCCCTAGGGGGGTGTCCCAGGACCTTGGGGGGGGGGGGTAAAATTAAAAAAATTAAAAAAAATTAAAAAAAATTATAAAAAGGGGGGGGGGATCCCCCGGGATCCCGGGGAGGGCGCGGCCGGGCGTGGGCGGCAGCTTAATTAACGCTCATTAAGGAGGTTTCAGTGCGGGGGGGGGGGGGGAGAAAAAGGGGGGGGGTGGTATTTTTTTTAGGGTGTGCTTGACCCCCCCCCCCCCCGCCATGTGGAGATTTGGGGGGGTTGGGGGGGTTAAAGGGTGACACCCCCCCCCCCCCCCTTTGAAGCTGGTTTGGGGTTCCCCCCCCCCCGGTTTATTCTGGGGTCCCCCCCAAACTTTAAGGGTCTCTCCCCCCCCCCAAACTTTAAGGGTCCCCCATTTCTTGGGGGGGTCCCCCCCTTTTCGACCCCCATTTCTCAGGGGGACCCCTTTTTCACTCTTTTTTTTTGGGGGGAACCCCCTTTTTAACCCCTTTTTTTTCGGGGGGCCCCCCCTTTTCGACCTCCCATTTCTGGGGGGGCCCCCCTTTTCGACCTGCCATTTCTCGGGGACCCCCTTTTTCCCCCTTATTTTGGGGGGAACCCCCTTTTCACCCCCTTTTTTTTGAGGGGGGGGCCCCTTTTTAACCCCTTTTTTTTGAGGGGGTCCCCCTCTTCGACCCCCTTTTTTTCGGGGGGGTCCCCTTTTTCACCCCTTTTTTTCGGGGGGACCCCCTTTTTCACCCCTTTTTTTTGAGGGGGGGCCCCTTTTCAACCCCCATTTCTCGGGGGGGGCCCTTTTTCCCCCTTTTTTTTGAGGGGGACCCCTTTTTCTCCCTTTTTTTTGGGGGGGACCCCTTTTTCACCCCTTTTTTTTGAGGGGGGGACCCCCTTTTCCCCCTTTTTTTTGAGGGGGGGGCCCTTTCCCCCCCCTTCCCCAGTCCCTTTTCCCCCTCCTCCTGCTCCTTACCCCACCCTCTTACCGACACCCAATTTTTTCGGGGCGCCACAGGCTCATCCCCCCCATTTTTTTTGACCCCCCCCCCTAAAAAAATGAGATTTTTTTTTTTCATTTTGCCCCCCCCCGACCCCACCCAAGCGGCAAAACCGGTCGAATTCCCGGTGCCGCTCGCTCCGAGCCGGTTGAGCCGGAACCGAGCGATGGAGCCACCACCCCCCATGGGGCCAAAGCCACCCTTGGGGTCACCTCCTTCCACCATATTGAATTTTTTTTTTTGTGTGTCCCCCCCCCAATTATTTTTTTTTTTGGGGTGAAATCCATGGAATTTGAGGATTTTGGGGGCCGCGGCGCCGCCTCAGGTTTTCCCAGGAGGCCCCGTGCGTCACTCGCTCCCTCCGCGCCGCCTCTTGGCTTCGCGCCCCACGGCGCCTCCACACCAGCAACTGCGGCCCCCGCGCCTCCCTTCTGCCCCTCGCGTCGCGCTCTAATTAATCCCCCGCGTTAATTAGGCGGGGTTGATTGGCTCCGGCTTGGGAGGGGTCTTGGGGAGGGGATCTGGGGGGCTCGAGGGGGGCGGGACCCCAGGATTTGGGGTTTGGTGGCACCATGGGGCTCGTTCTTCACCATGAGGCTTTGGTCTTGTGTCCCCCAACTCCCCTTCCCTAATTAATTCCACTCATTAATTAGTCAGGGTTGATGAGCTCCGGCGTGGGAGGGGTCTTGGGGAGGGGATTTGGGGGGCTCGAGGCGGGTGGGACCCCAAGATTTGGGGTTTGGTGGCACCATGGGGCTCGTTCTTCACCATGAGGCTTCGGTTGTGTGTCCCCCAACTCCCCTTCCCTAATTAATTCCCCTCGTTAATTACGTAGTCTTGATGAGCTCTGGCTTGGGAGGGGTCTTGGGGAGGGGATCTGGGGGGCTGGAGGGGGGCAGGACCCCAAGATTTGGGGTTTGGTGGCACCGTGAGGCTCGTTCTTCACCATGAGGCTTCGGTTGCGTGTCCCCCAACTCCACTTCCCTAATTAATCCCCCTCGTTAATTAGTCAGGGTTGATGAGCTCCGGCATGGGAGGGGATTTGGGGGGCTCGAGGGGGGCAGGACCCCAAGATTTGGGGTTTGGTGACACCGTGGGGGTCACGGAGATGACACCGTGGAGATGACACCATGGGGGTCCTGGAGACACCATGGGGGTCCTGGGGACATCATGGAGATGAAACCATGGGGGTCACGGAGATGACACCATGGAGATGACACCATGGGGGTCATGGAGACACCATGGGGGTGGTGGAGACACCGTGGAGATGAAACTATGGGGTTGATGCCATGATGGTGGTGGAGACACCATGGAGATGACACCATGGGGGTGGAGACACCATGGAGATGAAACCATGGGGGTGATGGAGATGATACCATGGGGCTGACGCTGTGGTGGTGGAGAAGATGCTGTGGTGGTGGAGACCCTGTGTGGTCCTCGGGGACTCGAGAGGAGGACGAGGTGGGGTGGGGTGGGGGGGGTTGTGGGGCCACCCGGAGGCGTTTGGCCGCCCGCGAGCCGTAGATTAGAAGATCTGTGGCCTCAGCAGCTTCGTCCCCTTTGTGGCCTCAGCGGCCAAACAAACAAGCCAGGAGGCCACGTTGGGGCTCGGGGGGTTCCTGGGGGGGGACCCACCACCTGCAGAAGGTCCTGGTGGGCTCCATGAGGTGTGGATGAGGTGACAGGAGCTCCTGGTGGGCTCCACAAGGTGTGGATGAGGTGACAGGAGCTCCTGGTGGGCTCCACGAGGTGTGGATGAGGTGACAGGAGCTCCTGGTGGGCTCCACGAGGTGTGGATGAGGTGACAGGAGCTCCTGGTGGGCTCCACGAGGTGTGGATGAGGTGACAGGAGCTCCTGGTGGGCTCCATGAGGTGTGGATGAGGTGACAGGAGCTCCTGGTGGGCTCCATGAGGTGTGGATGAGGTGACAGGAGCTCCTGGTGGGCTCCACGAGGTGTGGAGCTGGTGACATGAGCTGCTGGTGGGGTCTTTGAGGACATCTGTGGGGTGTGGACGTGGTGACAGGAGCTGCTGGTGGGCTCCATGGGGTATGGACGTGGTGGTATGAGCTACCAGGACATCTGTGGAGCACGGACATGGTGACAGGAGCTGCTGGTGGGGCCTTTGAGGGTCTCCGTGGGGCCTTTGAGGGTCTCCGTGGGGCATGGACGTGGTGACACGAGCTGCTGGTGGGGTCCTCAGGGTTGTCCATGGGCTGTGGACGTGGTGGTAGGAGGTGCTGCTGGGCTCCACGTGCTATGGACATGGTGGCACGAGCCTCCAGGACATCCATGAGGTGTGGACATGGTGACATGAGCTGCTGGTGGGGTCTCCGTGGGGCCTTTGAGGGCCTTTGAGGGTCCCTGTGGGGCCTTTGAGGGTCTCCGTGGGGTCTTTGAAGGTCTTTGAGGGTCTCCGTGGGGTCTTTGAGGGTCTCTATGGGGCCTTTGAAGGTCTTTGAGGGTCTCCATGGGGCCTTTGAGGGTCTCCATGGGGCCTTTGAAGGTCTTTGAGGGTCTCCGTGGGGCCTTTGAGGGCCTTTGAGGGTCTCCGTGGGGCCTTTGAGGGTCTCCGTGGGGCCTTTGAGGGTCTCCGTGGGGCCTTTGAGGGTCTCCGTGGGGTCTTTGAGGGTCTCCGTGGGGCCTTTGAAGGCCTTTGAGGGTCTCCATGGGGCCTTTGAGGGTCTCCATGGGGCCTTTGAAGGTCTTTGAGGGTCTCCATGGGGTCTTTGAGGGTCTCTGTGGGGCCTGGACGTGGTGACACGAGCTGCTGGTTGGTCTCTCTGCTCCCGTCCCTGAGCTCTGGCCCCGGTGGCACCTTCTTCTCCGGCAGCTGAGGTGACATCTCAGCTGTGGGACCGCTGGGTGGGGGAGGAGAAACTAAAAATACAGAGAAGGGGGGAGCACGTGGCTCCCCCCCCCCAAAAATAGCCGCGGCGCCCGGGCCGGTGTCACCTCTCCGGCCACCACCGAGGTGTCCTCGGCCTCTCCGGCCACCACGATCCTCCACGAGCAGAGAAAAGGGTCTCCAAGGCTGCTCCTCCTGGTGTCTCCAAGGCTGGAGGAGGATCAGCCGAGGGTTTAGGTGGAGCTGGGGCGCCGGGAGCCTCTCCCTGAGCTTGTGAGCTCTGAGTCATCTTCTCCCCACCCGGCCCTGCGGGGCCTCTCCAACCTCCATGACTCACAAACCTGTTTGGTCTCCACCACAGCTCGGCCTTCCAGAGCCTTCCGGGGGGGTGGTGACACAGCCAGGGCTTGGGGGAGGACGTGGGATGGAACCTCCAAGCTCATCTCGTTCAGCATTTCATTATCTGGTGGCGCGTCCTGCAGCCCCAGAGCTTGAGGGAGAAGGTGGGATGGGACCTCCAAGGTCACCTCGTTCATCATTTCATTATCTGGTGACCTGTCCTGCAGCCCCAGAGCTTGGGGGAGAAGAGCTTGGAGGTCCCATCCCACCACCTCGTTCATCCTTTCATTATCTGGTGACCCATCCTGCAGCCCCAGGGCTTGGAGAAGGTGGGATGGGACCTCCAAGCTCTCCTTGTTCATCATTTCATTATCTGGTGACACGTCCTACAGCCCCAGGGCTTGAGGGAGAAGAGCTTGGAGGTCCCATCCCACCACCTCGTTCATCATTTCATTATCTGGTGACGCGTCCTGCAGCCCCAGAGCTTGGAGAAGGTGGGATGGGACCTCCAAGCTCACCTTGTTGCCCAAGGTCACCTCATCCAACCCCCTCGCTCAGCCAGAGCCCCTCAGGACCACGTCCCATCATCTCTGGGAAGCTCTTCAAGGTTGGAGATGCCACCACCCCCACCCCGTGTTGGTGCCTGGAGACCCTCCCGTGAACAAGTGGCCCTCCTGCCGCCTTGGTGGCCACCAGGAGCTCCAGAAGCTCCGTCCCGAGCTGCTTTCCGGCTGGGTGGCCTCCACTCCATGTGGTTGCTCCTCCCTGGGTGTGGGACTTAACCACTTCTCCTTGTTGGAGCTTCATGTGGTTCCTCTCTGCCCACTTCTCCAGCCGGCTGAGGTTCTTCTGGGTGACGCCACCACCCTCTGGGGCAGCAGCTGCTCCTCCCGCGTGGTGTCGCCTCCAAACTTGCTCGATCCACCCCTAAAGATCTTCCAGATCTTTAGAAACCAAGGAACGTTCAGCTGGAGCTGGAGAACCTCAACCTTGAGAAGGTCCTTAGGTTGCCTGGTGAGGTGGTGGAGGCTCCATCCCTTGGAGATCCTCGCTAGCCACCCGGACGTCCTCCAGAGCCGCTTGGTGTCCTGGTTGAGGTGGTCGCTGAGGTCCATCTCCTCCCGTGGGCCTTGGGTCGCCCCCTATGGCCTCCGTTGAGCTCCTTAATCCAGGACTTTGGGGTCCATCAGCTCTTCCAGGCAGGAGAAATGGTCCTTGGGGTTGAGTGACGTGGTGGATCCGACCTGGTTGAAGACGTCAACCGTGCAGAAGCTGGTTCTGGTCCCATCGTTGCTTCGCTTCGCCTCCAAGCTTCGTTAATTAGGATGATTAACACCATCCCGGCAGCGCTGGGATCCATGAGAAGTCCCTCATCCCGCTTCCCTGGAGGCTGGAACGCGATGGAGAACCTCCTCTGTCCCCTCCACACCACGTTCCTTGGCCCAGGTCTCCATGAGGCTCTGCAGGACCCGCTCCCCGTTGCCCGACTCGCTTCTTCTGGGGCTCCGACCCCCCTCCAGGCTCGTTTTCTCGACCCCCATGATGATGTTCCAGCCCATCTGGTGGTGGCTTCCACCTCCACGTGGTGCTGGATCCACCCCCCCTCCCCATCTTTGCGTCTCCACCGTCCTTCTCCATATCTCAGAGGCTTTTTCGGTGGTTTCCTCCACCGCGGCGCCTCTCGCGCTTCCGAGAAGAACCAGCGCGACGGCGTCGCTGGTCGAACCTTGAGCCTCAACCCGTCCCCACCTTCCATCCCTTCTCCTGGTGGTGGCCTCAGGGGGGGTCTTGGACCCACCAAGAACCAACCCGCTTGGTTCCTCCTCGCGCTGCGAGTCCAGCTCCACCCAAACCGCTCGGGTCTTGGCAGCCTCTTCCACTCATCGGTCGCTTTGATCTTGGGGTTGAGGCCGGGAGGATGATCTTGAGGGCTGGAGAACCTCCCAGGCTGGGAGAGTTGGGCTTGTTGGGCTTGGAGAAGGCTCCCGGGGAGACCTGGGAGCAGCTTCTAGGGCTGAAAACGGCTCCTGGAAAAGGTGGGGAGGGACTTTTTGAGGAGATGGGATGAGGTGGGGACGGTTTCCAGCTGGAAGAGGAGAGATTGAGATGAGAAGTGGAGGAGAAACGTCCTCCTGGGAGGGTGAGGAGACCCTGAGCCGCGTTGCTTGGAGAAGCAGCAGCTGCTCCATCCATGGAGACGTTCAAGACCGGCTTGGATGGGGCTTGGAGCCCCTCATCCAGCAGGAGGTGGACCTGGATGGGCTCTGAGGTCCCTTCCAACCCAACCCATCCCACGATTACGAAGAACGGGGGGGTCTCCTTGAGGCTTTTCCCTCCAGAAGGGGCTCTGGTGGGGTGGACAATCCCACGTTGGGAGGTTGGAGCCACCACCACCTCCTTGGGTTTTATTCCTCAGCTGGAAGAAGCTGTAGAAGAGCTTCTCCAGCCCCAAGAAGCCGGGCTTGACCCATCTCCAGAGGTCTTCAAGACCAGCTCGGAGGGAGCTTTGAGCCACCAGATCCAGCAGGAGGTGGATCTGGACGGGCTTCGAGCTCCCTTCCACCCCGCGATGAAGAAGGAGAAGCTGGGGGAAGGTCCCTCCCGCTCCGAGGCGGAGAAAAAGTGCTGAGAACAACTCGTTTCAGCTTGGTGGCTCCCGAGTCCACCTGGGACTTTAATTGCCCCGTTAACGAGTGTCGCGTAGGACATCAAAGCGATGACCTTAACCCAGTTCCCAGGGTTGCGGAGGAGCCACCAGGGAACCCTTCCAGGCGGCGAGGTGGGGCCCGACGCGGCCTTCAGAGCGGCCGCAACCGTTGTGACCCGGTTCAACTCGTCGAGCGGCTCGTTAAGGAGCGAGCCCCGACACGAAAGGGTTGGCGTTGCCTCAAGCCTTGGAGGCTCCATCTCCCGGGAAGGAGCAGGAGGTGGTTTCGCTCCTCGTCTCCACCTCGGGTGGGAGGAGGAGGAGGTGGAGGAGGAGAAGAGGGTCCAGCTGGTGGGTTGAGATAAAGACAGTTGAGTAGGAGAGAAGGATGGAGGCTCAGCGCAACCCACCACCACCCAGGAGCCGATCCCTGAGGAGCAACGGCTCCTGGTTGACTCCTCCTCGTTGACCCCCAGCTCCAGGCAGGCGCCTTTCCCCCCCCCCCCCCCCCAACCATGAGGTGGGGATGAGGTGACAGGAGCTGCTGGTGGGCTCCATGAGGTGTGGATGAGGTGACAGGAGCTCCTGGTGGGCTCCATGAGGTGTGGATGAGGTGACAGGAGCTCCTGGTGGGCTCCATGAGGTGTGGATGAGGTGACAGGAGCTCCTGGTGGGCTCCATGAGGTGGGGATGAGGTGACAGGAGCTCCTGGTGGGCTCCATGAGGTGTGGATGAGGTGACAGGAGCTCCTGGTGGGCTCCATGAGGTGGGGATGAGGTGACAGGAGCTCCTGGTGGGCTCCATGAGGTGTGGATGAGGTGACAGGAGCTCCTGGTGGGCTCCATGAGGTGGGGATGAGGTGACAGGAGCTCCTGGTGGGCTCCATGAGGTGTGGATGAGGTGACAGGAGCTCCTGGTGGGCTCCATGAGGTGTGGATGAGGTGACAGGAGCTGCTGGTGGGCTCCATGAGGTGGGGATGAGGTGACAGGAGCTCCTGGTGGGCTCCATGAGGTGGGGATGAGGTGACAGGAGCTCCTGGTGGGCTCCATGAGGTGTGGATGAGGTGACAGGAGCTCCTGGTGGGCTCCATGAGGTGGGGATGAGGTGACAGGAGCTCCTGGTGGGCTCCATGAGGTGGGGATGAGGTGACAGGAGCTCCTGGTGGGCTCCATGAGGTGTGGATGAGGTGACAGGAGCTGCTGGTGGGCTCCACGAGGTGTGGATGAGGTGACAGGAGCTGCTGGTGGGCTCCATGAGGTGTGGATGAGGTGACAGGAGCTCCTGGTGGGCTCCATGAGGTGTGGATGAGGTGACAGGAGCTGCTGGTGGGCTCCATGAGGTGTGGATGAGGTGACAGGAGCTGCTGGTGGGGTCTTCAGGGTTGTCCATGGGCTGTGGATGTGGTGGTAGGAGCTGCTGGTGGGCTCCATGGGGTATGGACATGGTGGCACGAGCCTCCAGGACATCCATGGGGTGTGGACACGGTGATATGAGCTGCTGGTGGGGCCTTTGAGGACACCTGTTGGGTGTGGACATGGTGACAGGAGCTGCTGGTGGGCTCCATGGGGTATGGACGTGGTGGTATGAGCTACCAGGACTTCTGTGGAGCATGGACATGGTGACACAAGCTGCTGGTGGGGTCTTTGAGGGTCTCCGTGGGGCCTTTGAAGGTTTTTGAGGGTCTCCGTGGGGCCTTTGAGGGTCTCCGTGGGGCCTTTGAGGGTCTTTGAGGGTCTCCGTGGGGCCTTTGAGGGCCTTTGAGGGTCTCCGTGGGGCCTTTGAGGGTCTCCGTGGGGCCTTTGAAGGTCTTTGAGGGTCTCCGTGGGGTCTTTGAGGGTCTCCGTGGGGCCTTTGAAGGTCTTTGAGGGTCTCCGTGGGGCCTTTGAGGGTCTCCGTGGGGCCTTTGAGGGTCTTTGAGGGTCTCCGTGGGGCCTTTGAGGGTCTCCGTGGGGCCTTTGAAGGTCTTTGAGGGTCTCCGTGGGGTCTTTGAGGGTCTCCGTGGGGCCTTTGAAGGTCTTTGAGGGTCTCCGTGGGGCCTTTGAAGGTCTTTGAGGGTCTCCGTTGGGTCTTTGAGGGTGCCAGGCGGGCGCCTTCCGCCCCCCAACCAGGTGGAAACACCAAATTTCACTCTAAATTGAGGTTCTGGCTCATCAAATGAGACTTTAACGAGATGGTTTTGCTCCTGGGAGCTGCTTCGGTGGAAGGTTTGTCACGGGGATCTATGGATCTTCTCTCCCCGGGCCACCGTGAGCCGCGGCGTCTGGACTTTGGGGAGGTTTTATCTCCTCTGTGCCCTCAGAGAGCGTTGGAAGGGCGATTTCTTCTCTTCTTAGTCCTCGTGCGCGCTCAGAGCTCTCTAGAAATGAAGAAATCTTCTCCACTCAGGCACCAGAAGGGTGGAGGAGTCAGCTAGGAGGCATCTCAAAGGGGTTTGAGGGCAAGGAGAGGGACCAGGATGAGCTGGAAGCTGCTGGGAAGTTGATCCGGAGAGGAGCTGGGGGTCCTGGTGGGCCCCAAGATGAACGTGATCCAGTGAGGAACATCACTCCGTTGACCCTCAGGTGGTGCAAACGTTGGGTTTGTGCTTCTCAACCATCCAAGAGTTGGATGGAGTTTCCGTTTTGCGAGAGGAACGTCAATTCTTGAGCTTCTCCGAGGTCTGCGTGGGGTCCAAGGTGGAGCGGGGACAACCCGGGGCTCTAGGTCTTAGGAGCTTGATTCTCGTGGTCCCATCAACGGAGAACGTCCACCTCGAGGGGATTTGGAGCGTGGGCGGTCGGGACGAGCTTGGGCTCCTCTCCCGTCTGGGTGTGGAAGGAGGAAACGAGGGAGCGGGAGGAGAGCGGGAGCTTCACGGGGACCTCTCTGCTGTCTCCACCAGGCTGGGAAGGTTGCAACCAAAAGCTGCTTCAAGGTCTACGAGCGAAGACCGAGGGATTCCTGGGGCGGATCCGGCCGGGACCGGCATCCCAGCAAGGTGGGTGCGAGGGGTTGGGGCAAGCCAACCTCCCAACCCCGCGTCCGCCTCGCTGGGTCACCCTTCTTCTCACCTTCGGTCGTCTTCTCCTCCAGATGGAGAAGGAAGAGGAGACGCGGGAGATCCTGCTCCCCAACTGGCAGGGCAGCGGCTCCCACGGCATCACCATCGACCAGACCGACGACGGCGTCTTCGTCAAGCAAGTGCTGCAGAACTCCCCGGCGGCCAAGATGGGGGTCGTGAAGGAAGGTGGGACCTCCGGGGGGACCTTCACGGGGCGGGGAAGGACTTTGGTGGGGTGGAAACCCAGGCTCCTTGGGTCTCTTCTCTTCCAGCCTGGCCATGCCCTGCTTGCTTTCTTCTTCTATTTCTCCGTCTCGTCCTCCTTCCTTCTCTTCTCGTCCTCCTTCCTTCTTCTTCTCGTCCTCCTTCCTTCTCCTTCTCGTCCTCCTTCCTTCTTCTTCTCGTCCTCCTTCCTTCTCCTTCTCGTCCTCCTTCCTTCTTCTTCTCGTCCTCCTTCCTCGCCGTCTCGTCCTCCTTCCTCGCCGTCTCGTCCTCCTTCCTTCTCTTCTCGTCCTCCTTCCTTCTTCTTCTCGTCCTCCTTCCTTCTCTTCTCGTCCTCCTTCCTTCTCCTTCTCGTCCTCCTTCCTTCTTCTTCTCGTCCTCCTTCCTCGCCGTCTCGTCCTCCTTCCTCGCCGTCTCGTCCTCCTTCCTTCTCTTCTCGTCCTCCTTCCTTCTTCTTCTCGTCCTCCTTCCTTCTCTTCTCGTCCTCCTTCCTTCTCTTCTCGTCCTCCTTCCTTCTTCTTCTCGTCCTCCTTCCTTCTTCTTCTCGTCCTCCTTCCTCGCCGTGTCGTCCTCCTTCCTTCTCTTCTCGTCCTCCTTCCTTCTCCTTCTCGTCCTCCTTCCTTCTTCTTCTCGTCCTCCTTCCTTCTCTTCTCGTCCTCCTTCCTTCTCTTCTCGTCCTCCTTCCTTCTCTTCTCGTCCTCCTTCCTTCTTCTTCCTGTCCTCCTTCCTTCTCTTCTCGTCCTCCTTCCTTCTTCTTCTCGTCCTCCTTCCTTCTCTTCTCGTCCTCCTTCCTTCTCTTCTCGTCCTCCTTCCTTCTTCTTCTCGTCCTCCTTCCTTCTCTTCTCGTCCTCCTTCCTTCTCTTCTCGTCCTCCTTCCTTCTTCTTCTCGTCCTCCTTCCTTCTCTTCTCGTCCTCCTTCCTTCTCTTCTCGTCCTCCTTCCTTCTCTTCTCGTCCTCCTTCCTTCTCTTCTCGTCCTCCTTCCTTCTTCTTCTCCTCGTCCTCCTTCCTTCTTCTTCTCCTCGTCCTCCTTCCTTCTCCTTCTCCTCGTCCTCCTTCCTTCTTCTTCTCCTCGTCCTCCTTCCTTCTCCTTCTTGTCCTCCTTCCTCCTCTTCTCGTCCTCCTTCTTCTCCTTCTCGTCCTCCTTCCTCCTCCTTCTTCTCGTCCTCCTTCCTTCTCTTCTCGTCCTCCTTCTTCTCCTTCTCGTCCTCCTTCCTCCTCCTTCTTCTCGTCCTCCTTCCTTCTCTTCTCGTCCTCCTTCCTTCTCCTTCTCGTCCTCCTTCCTTCTTCTTCCTCCTCTTCCTCCTCCTCAGGAAAGACCCTCGGATCGCGGGGCGGGTTCTCCCCAAGGAGGATGTTGAGGCTCTGGAGCGAGGCCGGAGAAGAGCCCGGAGCTGGGGAAGGGGCTGGAGAAGGAGCCCGAGGGCCCTGGGGGGGTTTCTCCTGGAGAAGAGGAGCCTGAGGGGAGGCCTCGTGGCTCCTTCCCTGCGATGGATCCTTGAGGGTGGAGACGGGTCCTCGAGGTGGAGACGGGTCCTTGAGGGGTGGAGATGGGTCCTCGAGGTGGAGACGGGTCCTCGAGGTGGAGACGGGTCCTCGAGGTGGAGACGGGTCCTCGAGGTGGAGACGGGTCCTCGAGGTGGAGACGGGTCCTCGAGGTGGAGACGGATCCTCGAGGTGGAGACGGATCCTCGAGGTGGAGATGGATCCTCGAGGTGGAGATGGATCCTCGAGATGGATCTTCTCCTTGCTTCTTCCTTTCCAACCATCTCCTCTCTCTCTTTCTCTCCTCCCCCCACCACCCAGGAGATCAGATCGTGGGCGCCACCATCTACTTTGACAACCTGCAATCCGGGGAGGTGACGCAGCTCCTCAACACCATGGGCCACCACACGGTGGGCTTGCGTCTCCAACGCAAAGGGGACCGATCTCCAGTGCCGGGACAGTCCTGGTCCCACGACGTCTTCGCGGCCACCCCAGAAGTCGTTTTGGTGAGCGATGGGGCCGGGAAGACCCGAGGGAGGTGGAGGAAGCTCAAAACTAACCTATCCTGGAATAACCAGGTTGGAAGAGACCCATGGGCTCATCAAATCCAACCCTAACGAAGCTCCGTTTTGCTTCCAGAGCGGAGACGACGAGGAGTACAGGAGGATCTACACGACCAAGATCAAACCCCGGCTGAAGTCGGAGGAGGTGGTGGCGGAGGACGCGGAAAGGGGGGGCGGAACGCAGAGCAGGACCATCACGGTCACCAGGAAGGTGACGGCGTTCACCGTCGACGTCACCGGGCGCGATGGAGCTCAAGAGGTCGAGGGCGCTGGCTCAGAATTCCAAGTGGGGCTCGCGGGGGCGCCGAGGGTGGAATCTTCTGGCAAGAAGCTGGATGTCCACCTCGGGGAGGCTCCGTTTGGAAAAGCTGGAATAACGGCGGTGGGAACGCGAGCGGGGGGCGTTCACCTCAAGCCCCAGGTGGAGCCTCAACCACCGGAGAGCCGAGTTCCTGGTAGAGAAACTGGAAAAGCCGGGGAGACGCCGGGAGGTCCCGGTGGGGCCGCGATGCTCCTGGGCTCCAAGATCGAAGCCAACGGCCAGATGGGACACTTGGATGGAAGATTCCACGTCAAGGGGCCCAGCTTGGAGGGTAGAGGCCACGTTCCCGGCCTGGAGGTCCAAGGGGGGACGCTCTCGCCCACGGGTTCTTCTGCTCCTTGGCTTCAAGGTGGGATCAAAGCCCCCGGAGTTGAGGTTTCTTCACCGGCGATGGAAACTCCGGCTGGAGACGTGGGGAAAATCAAGATTCCTGCGCTGAAGATGCCTAAATTTGAGTTCCAAACCCCAGGATCTCAAGCCCCCCAGGTGGCCACCACCCTTCCACGTGGGGACGTCGCCTCCTCCACCACCATCCAGGTCCCAAGCCCTGAAGTTTCGGCTCCTTCGGTTCAAATCTCCAAGGCCCGGGTGGACGCGGGGTTGAAGGGCGCCGGGAAGGTCCCTTCTCCAGACCTGGAGGTCGCCGGTGTGGGACTTCAAGGTCCCAGCGTGGAGCTCCCGGTTCCTGAGGGAAAACTCAAAATCCCTCACATGAACTTCCCCAAATTCACCGTCTCGGGCTCGCAAGGAGAAGGTCCCAGAGGGGAAACGGCGCCCCCGAAGGGCGAGGTGGGACCAGCCGAAGCCAAGGGAGATGTTGGAGCTCCCGACGTGGCCCTCAAAGGAGAATGGAAAGGCCCCGTCTTCAAGAAGGTGGAAACCCCCCACATCTCCCTCTCCGACGTGAACCTGAAGCTGAAAGGTCCTCAGGTGGAAGGAGACGTCCAAGGCCTCGGCTCCAAGGGTCTCAAGGTGGACGTGAAGGCTCCTCAAGTTGAATTTGAAGGTCCAGGAGGTTGTTTGAAAGGCCCCGACGTGGACGTCCACCTGAAGGGCCCCAAGCTGAAGGGAGATGTTTCCATCCCGGAGGTTTGCGGCCACGTGAAAGGACCTCAGCTTGACGTTCGAGGCCCCAAAGCGGGGATGGACCCACCTGGCGTAGATGCCAGAGGCCCCACGGTGAAGATGCCGGAGCTACACGTCAAGAGCCCCAAAATCTCCGTGCCCGACGTCGGCTGGAAAGGTCCCGGAGTGAAAGGAGACCTGGATGTTTCCATCCCAAGACTGGAAGGAGACCTGCAAGGCCCTGGCCTCGACATCAGAGGCCCCAAGGTTGAGATGGAGGCACCAGACGTGGACATCCAAGGTCCAGAGGGGAAGCTGAAGGGCCCCAAGTTCAAGATGCCCGAGATGCACATCAAGGCGCCCAAGATCTCCATGCCGGACGTGGACATCAACCTGCAAGGGCCCAGCCTGAAAGGGGACGTGGACGTCTCAGCTCCCAAGATCGAGGGCGACCTGAAGGGTCCTGAACTGGACATCAAGGGCCCCAAGGTGGACATTGAGGCCCCAGACGTGGACGTTCACGGCCCAGAAGGGAAGTTCAAGATGCCCAAGTTCAAGATGCCCAAGTTCGGGATGCCCGGGGTCAAAGCAGAAGGTCCAGAGGTCGATGTGAACCTTCCAAAAGGAGGTATCGATGTTTCTGCTCCAAAGGTGGACATTGAAGGTCCAGAGGTGGAGATTGAAGGCCCTGAAGGAAAGATAAAGGGTCCCAAGTTCAAGATGCCCGAGATGCACATCAAGGCGCCCAAGATCTCCATGCCGGACATCGACCTCAACCTGAAGGGACCCAAAGTGAAAGGAGATGTGGACGTGTCTCTTCCGAAGATTGAAGGTGATTTGAAAGGCCCTGAACTCAACATCAAAGGTCCCAAAGTCGGTGTTGACCTTCCTGACGTTGAGCTGGAAGGTCCTGAGGGGAAGCTGAAGGGCCCCAAGTTCAAGATGCCCGAGATGCACTTCAAAGCCCCTAAGATCTCCATGCCGGACTTTGACCTCAACCTGAAAGGTCCCAAGGTGAAAGGAGACGTGGACGTGTCTGTTCCAAAGTTGGAAGGTGACTTGAAAGGTCCAGAATTGGACATTAAAGGACCCAAGATCGATATTGAGGCCCCAGACGTGGACGTTCACGGCCCAGAAGGGAAGTTCAAGATGCCCAAGTTCAAGATGCCCAAGTTCGGGATGCCCGGGGTCAAAGCAGAAGGTCCAGAGGTCGATGTGAACCTTCCAAAAGGAGATATCGATGTTTCTGGTCCCAAGGTGGAGATTGAAGGACCCAAGTTGGACATTGAAGGTCCTGAAGGAAAAATTAAAGGTCCCAAGTTCAAGATGCCCGAGATGCACATCAAGGCGCCCAAGATCTCCATGCCAGACATCGACCTGAACCTGAAAGGCCCCAAAGTCAAGGGAGGAGCTGATGTTTCCGTTCCAAAATTAGAAGGTGGTTTGGAAGGACCAGATGTGAACATTAAAGGTCCAAAGCTGGATGTTGATCTTCCTGACGTTGAGCTGGAAGGTCCTGAGGGGAAGCTGAAGGGCCCCAAGTTCAAGATGCCAGATCTGAACATCAAGGCCCCCAAGATCTCCATGCCGGACGTCGACCTGAACCTGAAGGGCCCCAAAGTGAAAGGAGATGTGGACGTGTCTGTTCCGAAGATTGAAGGTGATTTGAAAGGCCCTGAACTCAACATCAAAGGCCCCAAAGTTGATGTTGACCTGCCTGACGTTGAGCTGGAAGGTCCTGAGGGGAAGCTGAAGGGCCCCAAGTTCAAGATGCCAGATCTGAACATCAAGGCCCCCAAGATCTCCATGCCCGACGTCGACTTCCACCTGAAGGGACCCAAACTGAAAGGAGATGTGGATGTTTCTGTCCCCAAGATTGAAGGTGACGTGAAAGGTCCAGAATTGGACATTAAAGGACCCAAGATCGATATTGAGGCCCCAGACGTGGACGTTCACGGCCCAGAAGGGAAGTTCAAGATGCCCAAGTTCAAGATGCCCAAGTTCGGGATGCCCGGGGTCAAAGCAGAAGGTCCAGAGGTTGATGTGAACCTTCCAAAAGGAGGTATCGATGTTTCTGGTCCCAAGGTGGAGATTGAAGGTCCAGAGATGGACATTGAAGGCCCTGAAGGTAAAATTAAAGGTCCCAAGTTCAAGATGCCCGAGATGCACATCAAGGCGCCCAAGATCTCCATGCCGGACATCGACCTGAACCTGAAGGGCCCCAAAGTGAAAGGAGATGTGGACGTGTCTGTTCCGAAGATTGAAGGTGACTTGAAAGCTCCAGATGTTGATATCAAAGGCCCCAAAGTCGATGTTGACCTGCCTGATGTGGAGCTGGAAGGTCCTGAGGGGAAGCTGAAGGGCCCCAAGTTCAAGATGCCAGATCTGAACATCAAGGCCCCCAAGATCTCCATGCCGGACGTCGACTTCCACCTGAAGGGACCTAAAATCAAGGGAGATGTGGACGTGTCTGTCCCCAAGATTGAGGGTGACCTGAAGGGTCCAGAATTGGACATCAAGGGCCCCAAGGTGGACATTGAGGCTCCAGACGTGGACGTTCACGGCCCAGAAGGGAAGTTCAAGATGCCCAAGTTCAAGATGCCCAAGTTCGGGATGCCCGGGGTCAAAGCAGAAGGCCCCGAGGTCGATGTGAACCTGCCAAAAGGAGGTATCGATGTTTCTGGTCCCAAGGTGGAGATTGAAGGACCCGAGTTGGACATTGAAGGCCCTGAAGGAAAGATAAAGGGTCCCAAGTTCAAGATGCCCGAGATGCACATCAAGACACCCAAGATCTCCATGCCGGACATCGACCTGAACCTGAAGGGCCCCAAAGTGAAAGGAGATGTGGACGTGTCTGTTCCGAAGATTGAAGGTGATTTGAAAGGCCCTGAACTCAACATCAAAGGTCCCAAAGTCGGTGTTGACCTTCCTGACGTTGAGCTGGAAGGTCCTGAGGGGAAGCTGAAGGGCCCCAAGTTCAAGATGCCCGAGATGCACTTCAAAGCCCCCAAGATCTCCATGCCGGACATCGACCTGAACCTGAAAGGTCCCAAAGTGAAAGGAGACGTGGATGTTTCCATTCCAAAGATTGAAGGTGACCTGAAGGGCCCTGAAATCGATATCAAAGGTCCCAAAGTTGATGTTGACCTGCCTGACGTTGAGCTGGAAGGTCCTGAGGGGAAGCTGAAGGGCCCCAAGTTCAAGATGCCCGAGATGCACATCAAGGCCCCCAAGATCTCCATGCCGGACGTCGACTTCCACCTGAAGGGACCTAAAATCAAGGGAGACGTGGACGTGTCTCTCCCCAAGCTGGAGGGTGACCTGAAGGGACCTGAATTGGACATTAAAGGACCCAAGATCGATATTGAGGCCCCAGACGTGGACGTTCACGGCCCAGAAGGGAAGTTCAAGATGCCCAAGTTCAAGATGCCCAAGTTCGGGATGCCCGGGGTCAAAGCAGAAGGTCCAGAGGTCGATGTGAACCTGCCAAAAGGAGATATTGATGTTTCTGCTCCAAAAGTGGACATTGAAGGTCCAGAGATGGAGATTGAAGGCCCTGAAGGAAAAATTAAAGGTCCCAAGTTCAAGATGCCCGAGATGCACATCAAGACACCCAAGATCTCCATGCCGGACATCGACCTGAACCTGAGAGGCCCCAAAATCAAAGGGGATGTGGATGTCTCAGTTCCCAAGCTGGAAGGTGACTTGAAAGCTCCAGATGTTGATATCAAAGGCCCCAAAGTTGATGTTGACCTGCCTGACATTGAGCTGGAAGGTCCTGAGGGGAAGCTGAAGGGCCCCAAGTTCAAGATGCCGGATCTGAACATCAAGGCCCCCAAGATCTCCATGCCGGACGTCGACTTCCACCTGAAGGGACCCAAACTCAAAGGAGACATGGACGTGTCTGTTCCAAAGTTGGAAGGTGACTTGAAAGGTCCAGAATTGGACATTAAAGGACCCAAGATCGATATTGAGGCCCCAGACGTGGACGTTCACGGCCCAGAAGGGAAGTTCAAGATGCCCAAGTTCAAGATGCCCAAGTTCGGGATGCCCGGGGTCAAAGCTTCAGGCCCAGAGGTGGACGTCAACCTGCCAAAGGGAGACCTGGATATTTCAGGTCCCAAGGTGGAGCTCGAAGGACCAGAGGTGGAGATTGAAGGTCCTGAAGGTAAAATTAAAGGCCCCAAGTTCAAGATGCCCGAGATGCACTTCAAAGCCCCCAAGATCTCCATGCCGGACATCGACCTGAACCTGAAGGGCCCCAAAATCAAAGGGGATGTGGATGTCTCAGTTCCCAAGCTGGAAGGTGACTTGAAAGCTCCAGATGTTGATATCAAAGGTCCCAAAGTGGATGTAGATATTCCTGACGTTGAGCTGGAAGGTCCTGAGGGGAAGCTGAAGGGCCCCAAGTTCAAGATGCCAGATTTGAACATCAAGGCGCCCAAGATCTCCATGCCGGACGTCGACTTCCACCTCAAAGGTCCCAAAATCAAGGGAGACATCGATGTTTCTGCTCCAAAGCTGGAGGGTGACCTGAAGGGTCCAGAATTGGACATCAAGGGCCCCAAGGTGGACATTGAGGCCCCAGACGTGGACGTTCACGGCCCAGAAGGGAAGTTCAAGATGCCCAAGTTCAAGATGCCCAAGTTCGGGATGCCCGGGGTCAAAGCAGAAGGTCCAGAGGTCGATGTGAACCTTCCAAAAGGAGATATTGATGTTTCTGCTCCAAAAGTGGACATTGAAGGTCCAGAACTGGACATTGAGGGTCCTGAAGGAAAAATTAAAGGTCCCAAGTTCAAGATGCCCGAGATGCACATCAAGACACCCAAGATCTCCATGCCGGACATCGACCTGAACCTGAAAGGCCCCAAAGTCAAGGGAGGAGCTGATGTTTCCGTTCCAAAATTAGAAGGTGGATTGGAAGGACCAGATGTGAACATTAAAGGTCCAAAGCTGGATGTTGACCTGCCTGACGTTGAGCTGGAAGGTCCTGAGGGGAAGCTGAAGGGCCCCAAGTTCAAGATGCCCGAGATGCACTTCAAAGCCCCCAAGATCTCCATGCCGGACTTCGACCTCAACCTGAAAGGTCCCAAGGTGAAAGGAGACGTGGACGTGTCCGTTCCAAAACTTGAAGGTGATTTGAAAGCTCCAGATGTTGACATCAAAGGCCCCAAACTGGACGTCAACGTTCCTGATGTGGACCTGGAGTGTCCAGAAGGGAAGATAAAAGGTCCCAAGTTCAAGATGCCCGAGATGCACTTCAAAGCCCCCAAGATCTCCATGCCGGACATCGACCTCAACCTGAAAGGCCCCAAAGTGAAAGGAGACGTGGATGTTTCCATTCCAAAGATTGAAGGTGACCTGAAAGGCCCTGAAATCGATATCAAAGGTCCCAAAGTGGATGTTGACCTGCCTGACGTTGAGCTGGAAGGTCCTGAGGGGAAGCTGAAGGGCCCCAAGTTCAAGATGCCGGATCTGAACATCAAGGCCCCCAAGATCTCCATGCCGGACGTCGACTTCCACCTGAAGGGCCCCAAACTGAAAGGAGACGTGGATGTGTCTGTTCCAAAGCTGGAAGGTGACTTGAAGGGTCCAGAATTGGACATCAAGGGCCCCAAGGTGGACATTGAGGCCCCAGACGTGGACGTTCACGGCCCAGAAGGGAAGTTCAAGATGCCCAAGTTCAAGATGCCCAAGTTCGGGATGCCCGGGGTCAAAGCAGAAGGTCCAGAGGTCGATGTGAACCTGCCAAAGGGAGACCTGGATATTTCAGGTCCCAAGGTGGAGATTGAAGGACCCGAGCTGGACATTGAAGGTCCTGAAGGTAAAATTAAAGGTCCCAAGTTCAAGATGCCCGAGATGCACTTCAAAGCCCCCAAGATCTCCATGCCGGACATCGACCTCAACCTGAAGGGACCCAAAGTGAAAGGAGATGTGGACGTGTCTCTTCCGAAGATTGAAGGTGATTTGAAAGGTCCTGAGCTGGATATCAAAGGTCCCAAAGTCGATGTTGACCTGCCTGACGTTGAGCTGGAAGGTCCTGAGGGGAAGCTGAAGGGCCCCAAGTTCAAGATGCCGGATCTGAACATCAAGGCCCCCAAGATCTCCATGCCGGACGTCGACTTCCACCTGAAGGGACCCAAACTCAAAGGAGACATGGACGTGTCTGTTCCAAAGTTGGAAGGTGACTTGAAAGGTCCAGAATTGGACATTAAAGGACCCAAGATCGATATGGAGGCCCCAGACGTGGACGTTCACGGCCCAGAAGGGAAGTTCAAGATGCCCAAGTTCAAGATGCCCAAGTTCGGGATGCCCGGGGTCAAAGCAGAAGGTCCAGAGCTGGACGTCAACCTGCCAAAGGGAGACCTGGATATTTCAGGTCCCAAGGTGGAGATTGAAGGACCCGAGCTGGACATTGAAGGTCCTGAAGGTAAAATTAAAGGCCCCAAGTTCAAGATGCCTGAGATGCACTTCAAAGCCCCCAAGATCTCCATGCCGGACATCGACCTCAACCTGAAAGGTCCCAAAATCAAAGGGGATGTGGATGTCTCAGTTCCCAAGCTGGAAGGTGACTTGAAAGCTCCAGATGTTGATATCAAAGGTCCCAAAGTCGATGTAGATATTCCTGACGTTGAGCTGGAAGGTCCTGAGGGGAAGCTGAAGGGCCCCAAGTTCAAGATGCCGGATTTGAACATCAAGGCCCCCAAGATCTCCATGCCGGACGTCGACTTCCACCTGAAGGGACCCAAACTGAAAGGAGATGTGGACGTGTCTGTTCCAAAGTTGGAAGGTGACTTGAAAGGTCCAGAATTGGACATTAAAGGACCCAAGATCGATATGGAGGCCCCAGACGTGGACGTTCACGGCCCAGAAGGGAAGTTCAAGATGCCCAAGTTCAAGATGCCCAAGTTCGGGATGCCCGGGCTGAAAGGTTCAGGCCCAGAAGTTGATGTGAACCTTCCAAAAGGAGATATTGATGTTTCTGGTCCCAAGGTGGAGATTGAAGGACCCGAGTTGGACATTGAAGGTCCTGAAGGTAAAATTAAAGGTCCCAAGTTCAAGATGCCCGAGATGCACATCAAGGCCCCCAAGATCTCCATGCCGGACATCGACCTGAACCTGAAGGGCCCCAAAATCAAGGGAGATGTGGATGTTTCAGTTCCCAAGCTCGAAGGTGACTTGAAAGCTCCAGATGTTGATATCAAAGGCCCCAAAGTCGATGTTGACCTTCCTGACGTTGAGCTGGAAGGTCCTGAGGGGAAGCTGAAGGGCCCCAAGTTCAAGATGCCCGAGATGCACATCAAGGCCCCCAAGATCTCCATGCCGGACGTCGACTTCCACCTGAAGGGACCTAAAATCAAGGGAGACGTGGACGTGTCTCTCCCCAAGCTGGAGGGTGACCTGAAGGGACCTGAATTGGACATTAAAGGACCCAAGATCGATATTGAGGCCCCAGACGTGGACGTTCACGGCCCAGAAGGGAAGTTCAAGATGCCCAAGTTCAAGATGCCCAAGTTCGGGATGCCCGGGGTCAAAGCAGAAGGTCCAGAGGTCGATGTGAACCTGCCAAAAGGAGACCTGGATATTTCAGGTCCCAAGGTGGACATTGAAGGTCCAGAGCTGGACATTGAAGGTCCAGAAGGTAAAATTAAAGGCCCCAAGTTCAAGATGCCCGAGATGCACATCAAGACGCCCAAGATCTCCATGCCGGACATCGACCTGAACCTGAAAGGTCCCAAAGTGAAAGGAGATGTGGACGTGTCTCTTCCAAAGATTGAAGGTGATTTGAAAGGTCCTGAGCTGGATATCAAAGGCCCCAAAGTTGATGTTGACCTGCCTGACGTTGAGCTGGAAGGTCCTGAGGGGAAGCTGAAGGGCCCCAAGTTCAAGATGCCAGATCTGAACATCAAGGCCCCCAAGATCTCCATGCCGGACGTCGACTTCCACCTGAAGGGACCCAAACTCAAAGGAGACATGGACGTGTCTGTTCCAAAGTTGGAAGGTGACTTGAAAGGTCCAGAATTGGACATTAAAGGACCCAAGGTGGACATTGAGGCCCCAGACGTGGACGTTCACGGCCCAGAAGGGAAGTTCAAGATGCCCAAGTTCAAGATGCCCAAGTTCGGGATGCCCGGGGTCAAAGCAGAAGGTCCAGAGCTGGACGTCAACCTGCCAAAGGGAGACCTGGATATTTCAGGTCCCAAGGTGGAGATTGAAGGACCCGAGCTGGACATTGAAGGTCCTGAAGGTAAAATTAAAGGCCCCAAGTTCAAGATGCCTGAGATGCACTTCAAAGCCCCCAAGATCTCCATGCCGGACATCGACCTCAACCTGAAAGGTCCCAAAATCAAAGGGGATGTGGATGTCTCAGTTCCCAAGCTGGAAGGTGACTTGAAAGCTCCAGATGTTGATATCAAAGGTCCCAAAGTCGATGTAGATATTCCTGACGTTGAGCTGGAAGGTCCTGAGGGGAAGCTGAAGGGCCCCAAGTTCAAGATGCCGGATTTGAACATCAAGGCCCCCAAGATCTCCATGCCGGACGTCGACTTCCACCTGAAGGGACCCAAACTGAAAGGAGATGTGGACGTGTCTGTTCCAAAGTTGGAAGGTGACTTGAAAGGTCCAGAATTGGACATTAAAGGACCCAAGATCGATATTGAGGCCCCAGACGTGGACGTTCACGGCCCAGAAGGGAAGTTCAAGATGCCCAAGTTCAAGATGCCCAAGTTCGGGATGCCCGGGCTGAAAGGTTCAGGCCCAGAAGTTGATGTGAACCTTCCAAAAGGAGATATTGATGTTTCTGGTCCCAAGGTGGAGATTGAAGGACCCGAGTTGGACATTGAAGGTCCTGAAGGTAAAATTAAAGGTCCCAAGTTCAAGATGCCCGAGATGCACATCAAGGCGCCCAAGATCTCCATGCCGGACATCGACCTGAACCTGAAGGGCCCCAAAATCAAGGGAGATGTGGATGTTTCAGTTCCCAAGCTCGAAGGTGACTTGAAAGCTCCAGATGTTGATATCAAAGGCCCTAAAGTCGATGTCGACCTTCCTGACGTTGAGCTGGAAGGTCCTGAGGGGAAGCTGAAGGGCCCCAAGTTCAAGATGCCGGATCTGAACATCAAGGCCCCCAAGATCTCCATGCCGGACGTCGACTTCCACCTGAAGGGACCTAAAATCAAGGGAGACGTGGACGTGTCTCTCCCCAAGCTGGAGGGTGACCTGAAGGGACCTGAATTGGACATTAAAGGACCCAAGATCGATATTGAGGCCCCAGACGTGGACGTTCACGGCCCAGAAGGGAAGTTCAAGATGCCCAAGTTCAAGATGCCCAAGTTCGGGATGCCCGGGGTCAAAGCAGAAGGTCCAGAGGTCGATGTGAACCTTCCAAAAGGAGATATCGATGTTTCTGCTCCAAAGGTAGAGATTGAAGGACCTGAGTTGGACATTGAAGGTCCTGAAGGAAAGATAAAAGGCCCCAAGTTCAAGATGCCAGATCTGAACATCAAGGCCCCCAAGATCTCCATGCCGGACGTCGACCTGAACCTGAAGGGCCCCAAGCTGAAAGGAGATGTGGACGTGTCTCTTCCAAAGCTGGAAGGTGATTTGAAGGGCCCTGAGGTGGATATCAAAGGCCCCAAGGTGGACCTTGAGGCGCCCGACGTGGACCTTCACGGCCCAGAAGGTAAAATCAAGATGCCCAAGTTCAAGATGCCCAAGTTTGGCTTGTCCGGGTTGAAAGGAGAAGGTCCAGACGTTGATGTGAGTCTCCCTGAAGGCAGCGTTGATATTTCAGGTCCAAAGGTCGATGTCAGCGTTCCCGACCTGGACGTTGAAGGTCCAGAAGGAAAACTGAAGGGCCCCAAGTTTAAGAAGCCCGAGATCCAATTCAACGTCCCCAAGATCTCCATGCCGGACATCGACCTCAACTTGAAAAGCCCCAAACTGAAAGGTGACGTCGATGCTTCTCTTCCCAAACTTGAGGGCGAGCTGAAAGGTCCCAAGGTGGACCTCAAAGGGCCAGAACTTGAGCTTGAGGGCCCCAAGGTGGATCTCGAAGGAAAAGCGAAAAAATCGAGGTTTAAACTCCCCAAATTTGGCTTTTCGGGTCCCAAAGGGCAAAGCCCCGAGGTGGACGTGAAGCTGAAGAAACCGGACGTTGAGATCTCGGGTCCCAAAGTTGACGTTCAAGGGCCAGAGGTGGATGTCCACGCGAAATCCAAAGGCTCCAAGTTCAAAATGCCTTTTCTGAGCATTTCGACCCCGAAAGTTTCGATGCCGGACGTGGAGCTCAACCTGAAGGGCCATAAACTGAAAGGAGACTTAGATGTCTCCAGCCCCAAGTTGGAAGGGGAGCTGAAAGGTCCCGAGGTGGACGTCAAGGGCCCCAGAGTAGATATCGAAGCCCCAGACGTGGACGTTCACGGCCCCGAGGGAAAACTCAAGATGCCCAAGTTCAAGATGCCTAAATTCGGGATGCCCGGAGTCAAAGTGGAAGGTCCTGAGGTGGACGTCAACCTCCCAAAGGCAGATCTAGATGTTTCTGGTCCCAAGGTGGAGCTGGAAGGTCCAGAGGTGGAGATTGAAGGTCCAGAAGGAAAGATAAAGGGTCCCAAGTTCAAGATGCCCGAGATGAACATCAAAGCCCCCACGATCTCCATGCCGGACTTTGATTTGAGCTTGAAAGGTCCCAAGATCAAAGGAGACGTGGACGTTGATCTTTCCGTCCCCAAACTGGAAGGGGACGTGAGCGTCCCGGACGTCAACGTCAAAGGTCCAAAGGTTGAGATTGAGGCGCCCGAGGTGGACATCGAAGGGCCAGAAGGAAAACTGAAAGGTCCCAAGTTCAAGATGCCAGATTTGAACATCAAGGCGCCCAAGATCTCCATGCCGGACGTCGACTTCCACCTCAAAGGTCCCAAAATCAAGGGAGACATCGATGTTTCTGCTCCAAAGCTGGAGGGTGACCTGAAGGGTCCAGAATTGGACATCAAGGGCCCCAAGGTGGACATTGAGGCTCCAGACGTGGACGTTCACGGCCCAGAAGGGAAGTTCAAGATGCCCAAGTTCAAGATGCCCAAGTTCGGGATGCCCGGGGTCAAAGCAGAAGGTCCAGAGGTCGATGTGAACCTTCCAAAAGGAGATATTGATGTTTCTGCTCCAAAGGTGGAGATTGAAGGTCCAGAGGTGGAGATTGAAGGCCCTGAAGGAAAAATTAAAGGTCCCAAGTTCAAGATGCCCGAGATGCACTTCAAAGCCCCCAAGATCTCCATGCCGGACATCGACCTCAACCTGAAAGGTCCCAAAGTCAAGGGTGGGGTGGACATGTCCGTTCCAAAGATTGAAGGTGATTTGAAAGGTCCTGAGCTGGACATCAAAGGTCCCAAAGTGGATGTTGATCTTCCTGACGTTGAGCTGGAAGGTCCTGAGGGGAAGCTGAAGGGCCCCAAGTTCAAGATGCCCGAGATGCACATCAAGGCCCCCAAGATCTCCATGCCGGACTTTGACCTGAACCTGAAAGGCCCGAAAGTGAAGGGAGACGTGGAGGTGACTTTGCCGGGTGTGGAAGGTGATTTGCAAGGCCCCCAAGTTGATCTTCAAGGTCCCGAGTTGGATGTTGGTGCCCCAGACGTTCAAATAGAAGGTCCAGAAGGAAAGATAAAAGGTCCCAAGTTCAAGATGCCCGAGATGCACTTCAAAGCCCCCAGGATCTCCATGCCGGACTTCGACCTCAACCTGAAAGGTCCCAAAGTGAAAGGAGACGTGGATGTTTCTCTTCCAAAGATTGAAGGAGACTTGAAAGCTCCAGATGTTGACATCAAAGGCCCTAAAGTTGATGTAGATCTCCCAGATGTGGAGCTGGAAGGTCCAGAAGGAAAGATAAAGGGTCCTAAGTTCAAGATGCCCGAGATGCACATCAAGGCGCCCAAGATCTCCATGCCGGACATCGACCTCAACCTGAAGGGCCCCAAAGTGAAAGGAGATGTGGACGTGTCTCTTCCGAAGATTGAAGGTGATTTGAAAGGTCCTGATTTAGACATCAAAGGCCCCAAAGTCGATGTTGATCTTCCTGACGTTGAGCTGGAAGGTCCTGAGGGGAAGCTGAAGGGCCCCAAGTTCAAGATGCCGGATCTGAACATCAAGGCCCCCAAGATCTCCATGCCGGACGTCGACTTCCACCTGAAGGGACCTAAAATCAAGGGGGATGTGGATGTGTCTGTTCCAAAGCTTGAAGGTGACTTGAAAGGTCCCGAGTTGGACATCAAGGGCCCCAAGGTGGACATTGAGGCCCCAGACGTGGACGTTCACGGCCCAGAAGGGAAGTTCAAGATGCCCAAGTTCAAGATGCCCAAGTTCGGGATGCCCGGGGTCAAAGCAGAAGGTCCAGAGGTCGATGTGAACCTGCCAAAGGGAGACCTGGATATTTCAGGTCCCAAGGTGGAGCTCGAAGGTCCAGAGGTGGAGATTGAAGGTCCAGAAGGAAAGATAAAGGGTCCCAAGTTCAAGATGCCCGAGATGCACATCAAGGCGCCCAAGATCTCCATGCCGGACATCGACCTGAACCTGAAAGGCCCCAAAGTGAAGGGAGATGTGGACGTGTCCGTGCCAGGAGTTGAATTGAAAGGTCCCGAGGTCGACCTCAGTGCTCCTAAGTTAGACCTTGGTGGCCCCGACGTTGACTTTGAAGGCCCCGAGGGGAAGTTCAAGCTCCCCAAGTTCAAAATGCCCAAGTTCTCCATGTCTGGGTTGAAAGGGGAGGGGGTGGACGTGGATGTGAAGCTCCCGAGGGGAGACGTGGACCTTTCGGGCCCCAGCGTCGAGGTCGAAGCTCCCGATCTGCACGTGGACGGCAAAGTCAAAGGTGCCAAGTTCCCCGTGCCCGAAATGCACATCAAGGCGCCCAAGGTCTCCATCCCCGACGTTGACTTCAACATCAAGGGGCCTCGGCTGAAAGGAGACGTCGATGTGTCCGGCCCCGGGCTTGAAGGTGACTTGAAAGGACCTCAAATTGACGTGAAACCTCCTAAAATCGACGTGGAGGTTCCTGACGTCACCTTGGAAGGGCCGGAAGGGAAAGTCAAAGGTCCAAAATTCAAGATGCCCGAGATGCACATCAAGGCGCCCAAGTTCTCCATGCCCGACGTCGACTTCAACCTGAAAGGCCCCAAGCTGAAGGGAGACCTGGAAGGGGATTTGCGGGGTCCGGACGTCGATCTCCAAGGCCCCAAGCTGGACGTGGAGGGTCCAGACGTGACCATCGAAGGGCCCGATGGAAAAGTGAAAGGTCCCAGGTTCAAGATGCCCGAGATGCACGTCAAGACCCCCCAGATCTCCATGCCGGACATCGACCTGAACCTGAAGGGCCTCAGAGCGAAAGGCGACGCTGATCTTCACGGCCCAAAACTTGAGGGAGGTCTGAAAGGTCCCGAGGTTGCTATTAAAGGTCCCAAAGTAGAGTTTGAAGGCCCCGAGGTTGATGTCGATGGGTTGGAGGGCAAAGTGAAGCTGCCTAAAATGAAGCTGCCCAAGTTCGGCTTGAAAGGAGAAGGTCCCGACGTGGACGTGGACCTGCCCAAGGCCGAGGTCGACGTCTCGGGTCCCAAGGTTGATCTCAGCCTCCCCGACGTGAGCGTTGAAGGTCCGGAGGGAAGAGCGAAAGGTCCTAAACTGAAGATGCCGGAAATGCACGTTCCGAAAATCTCGATGCCCGAGATCGACTTGAGCTTGAAAGGTCACAAAACGAAGGGAGGGTTCGAGGTTTCAAGCCCCAAGATCGAAGGCGACTTGAAAGGTCCCAACGTTGATATCAAAGGCCCCGAACTTGGAGTCAAAGGCCCCGAAGTTGACGTTGAAGGTCCCGACCTCAACCTCGAAGGCCCCGAGGCAAACGTCAAACTTCCCAAGTTTAAGAAATCCAAGTTTGGATTCGGGATGAAAAGCCCCAAGGCCGAGGCGAAGGTCCCGGGGGCCGAGGTGGATCTCCCCGAGGTGGAGCTGAACGTGGAAGCTCCCGACCTCGCCGGGAAGGGGAAGAAGAGCAAGTTCAAGATGCCGAAGCTGCACGTCAGCGGCCCCAAGGTGAAAGGAAAGAAAGGGGGGTTCGACGTGAACGTGGCCGGTGGGGAGCTGGACGCGGGTTTGAAATCTCCTGAGCTGGAGGTGAACGTGGTCGGTCCGGACGTGACCATGAAAGGTGAAGCCGGGGTGAAGTCCCCCAAAGGGAAGAAACCCATGTTTGGGAAGATCTCCTTCCCGGACGTGGAATTCGATCTCAAATCGCACAGATTCAAGGGAGACGCCCCCAAACTTGAGGGGGAACTCAAAGCGCCTGAGCTAGAAGTCTCCGTGCCAACGGTCAAGGGCGATTTGCGAGGCCCGAGTCTCAACGTGGACCTGGAATCTTCCGATCTGAGCCTGAAGAAACCCAAGCTCCAACTTCCCAGCGGGCAGGTGGCCGTGGGCGACTCGAAAATGGAAGGGGACCTGAAAGGACCCGTTGTGGACGTCGCCGTCCCCTCCGTCCCGGCGCCGGGTGTCGATTTCAATGTGAAAGGACCAAAAGTCAAAGGCGAAGTCGGCGTTCCTGGAGGAGAACTGGAAGGTCCCGATGGAAAGCTGAGGTTCCCCAAGGCGGGGAAAATGGGGCTGGAGATGCCGGCCGCGAGCTTGGAGCTCTCGGCTCCGGGAGGAAGCGTCAACCTCCCTTCGGCCGACGTGGACCTCGGAGGCGTCGCCGTGAAGCTCCAAGGCCCCCAGATCTCCGTCCCCGACGCGGATGGCAACCTGAAAGGACCAAAACTCAAGGGAGAGGTGGACTTGGCGGGGGGCAAGGTGAAGATGCCCAAGATGAAGTTCTCCACCGCGGAAGGACCCGATCTGAGCGTGGGAGGAGGCGTCGACTGCTCCGTCCCACAAGCCGCCAAAGCCCCCGGCGCGAAGCTCCATCTCGGCCTCCCGAGCGTTGATATCGAAGGGCCCTCGGGGGACGTTTCCGCCCCGGAGTTGGACGTGAACCTGAAAGGACCAAAGTTGAAAGGAGATCTCGACGTTTCTGCCGGCGTGAAACCCCCTAAAGCCTCGGGAGAAGCTCCCGACGCCGGCTTCGAAATTCTGGGTGGAACCATCAAGCTCCCGTCCCTCAAGCTCCCCCAGTTTGGTGTTTCCAGCCCCGGTGGGGATGGAGGTGACGTAGGGGTCACTCTTGAAGGGCCCCAGGTCAAAGGAGGCCTGAAGAGCTCCTCCGGGGTCGGCCTCGGATTGGAAGGACCCGCGGTAGAATTGAAAGGGCCGAAATTTCAAACGCAGTCACCGGGCGTCTCCTTGGCCGACGTCGACCTGAAGCTGAAAGGACCAAACCTCCCGGGTGACGTCAACGTCGCCATCCAAGGCCCCAAAGTCAACGTGGAAGCGCCTGGCGTTGACCTGAAGGAGCCCGGAGGGGGCGTCCACCTTGACGCGGCCGCGCTCCAAGGCTCCTCGGCTTTTAACGTCAACGTGAAGGGGCCCAAGATCAAAGGTGGCGTCGCCCTCTCGGGGGAGGCGACGGCTCCAGCCGGGAGCGTTGCTGGGGGAGGTCTCCACCTCACCAGCCCCAAGGGTGGAAGCGGAGCCACCACGGAGTGCGGCCTGGGGAAAGTATCGTTCCCCAAGCTGCGGATGCCTAAATTTGGATTTACCGACCCCGAGGTGAAGGGGAGGGAGATGGGGGTCGACGTGGAGTTCCCCGGGGCGGACGTCAACCTCCAAGCGGAGCTGGAAGCGGAAGACGCGGAGGTCAGACTGAAGAAATCCAAACTCAAGATGCCCAAGTTCAATTTTTCCAAGGCCAAGGGGAAAAGCGGCGGCGGCGTGGGCTCCCCGGAGGTCTCCGGCTCCGTTTCGGGCTCGAAAAGCGACCTGAAGAGCTCCAAGGGCAGCTTGGGGTCGGCCGAAGGCGAGCTGGACGGGGCGGAAGGTCCCTCAGGGAAAGGGAAGTTCTCGCTCTTCAAGAGCAAGAAGCCGCGGCACCGCTCGTCGTCCTTCAGCGACGAGCGCTCGTCCCACTCGATTCCCGCGGGGACCTCGGAGCCGGACGTCTCGCCGGGCGCCGAGAAAGGCAAACAGGGCAAGATGAAATTCGGGACGTTCGGGGGAATCGGCTCCAAAACCAAAGGTTGTTACGAGGTGACGGGAAGCGACGACGAGACGGCGAAGACCCAAGGCGGCGTCTCCTCGGCGTCCAAAAAAACCCGCTTGTCCTCCTCTTCCAGCAACGACAGCGGGACGAAAAGCGCCTTCCGCTTGCCCGGGGTGGAGCTGACGGTGGCCAAGAAGAAGGAGTAAAGGGCTGTAGATAACGAGCCTGTGTAGATAACGAGCCCGTCCCGCCTTTGGACATCCGATTCGTAGCTTGAGCTACTTCCAACCTCAACAAAGGCGTCAAGCAGGGGCCGGTGGGAAGCGCCTGGAGCTCCACGGTCGCCTCCAAGCTTCTCCGCGCTCAAGCCTTTCCGCTTCTGCATGAAAACGCCGAGCGCTTCAGTTTAGCGAGCTAGTTTTGATATTTTTAATTTTTTTCCCCCCCTTCCCCGTTCTACTGATTTTTTTTTCAGTGTTGTGGTTGACGGCAACGAGGGTTTTATTTGTTTTTTTTTTTAATTTTGGTCGCTGGTGGCGTTTTTCTCCGTCTTAACGAGCTTTTTCTTGGCTTCCAATCGCGGGGTTGAACCTTCTCGCAGCCCAACGGAGCTGTTAGAACCCACCCCCCTGTAACCGAGACGCGGGCACGGAATTCCTGCTCCGGGAAAAACAAGCCGAGCGCTTCCCAGGGCTCCGTTGCGTAAGAAGATGAGATCAAATAACCTCCAGGAGGGAGAGGACGGTCAACGGGCTCGGAGCCGCCTCGCCTGGGCAGGAAATATCTTGGAATTCTTGCATCTTGCCACTAAAAAAAAGAAAAAAAACCCAAACCAGCTTTGTTATTTTTTGTTTTAATTTTTAACGACGTTTTCTCTGTCAGCTCCGCACATTTTGTTCCATTATTTGTATTATAAGAGGAAAAATTGTCTTGGTTACGGTCCGAAAACGTGCGACGGCGTTAGGTATTGTTTTTGTTAACGAGTATTATTAAAAAAAAAAGCCAAAGAACCCCCCCCCCAAAAAAAAAAATAAAGCAACCCCTCTTTCAGCACTTTAATGGCAAATTAATTGAGAATGTAAGAAGAAATGATTGTGTAAAAGGCAAATAAAAAGTTTATTAACCATGAGTTAGCAGAACGGCTGCCCTTGAGTCATTCGGCGTTGGGGGTTGGATGATGGAAGAGGTTGGAAGGTGACCTCAAAGCCCATCTCGTTCCAGCCAGGGGGACATTTCCACGGGATCGGGGGCTCCGAGCTCCATCCAACGCGGCCTTGAACCCCTCCAGGAGAACGTTTCCTCCCAAGATCTCATCGAAATGTCCTCGCAGCCCCTTCCAATGCCCCCAAAAATGTGATTTTCGCCTCAAATCCCCTCACAAACATCCTTAAAGTGCGACTTTCACTCCAAATCCCTTCAGAAACACCCAAAACCATGACTTTTTATCCCAAATACTCTCACAAACACCCCAGAAGTGTGAATTTCACCCCAAATCCCCCCACAAATGACCCCAAAGTGCAATTTGCACCCCAAATCCCCTCACAAACACCCTAAAAGTGCGACTTGCACCCCAAATCCCCTCACAAATGCCCCAGAAATGCAACTTTCACTCCAAATTCCTTCATAAATATCCAAAAAATGGGACTTTCACCCCAAATCCCCTCACAAATGCCCCAATATCATGACTTTTTACCCCAAATCCCCTCAAAAACACCCTAAAAGTGCGACTTTCACCCCAAATCCCCTCACAAATGCCCTAAAAGTGCGACTTCCACCCCAAATCCCTCATAAATATCCCAAAAATGGGACTTTCACCCCAAATCCCCTCTCTGGTGCCCCAAAATCATGACTTTTTACCCCAAATCCCCTCACAAACACCCTAAAAGTGCGACTTCCACCCCAAATCCCCTCACAAATGCCCTAAAAGTGCGACTTCCACCCCAAATCCCTCATAAATATCCCAAAAATGGGACTTTCACCCCAAATCCCCTCTCTAGTGCCCCAAAATCATGACTTTTCACCCCAAATCCCCTCACAAACGCCCTAAAAGTGCAACTTTCACCCCAAATCCCCTCACAAATGCCCCCGAAGTGCAACTTTCACCCCCAATTCCCTCATAAATATCCCAAAAATGGGACTTTCACCCCAAATCCCCTCTCTGGTGCCCCAAAATCATGACTTTTTACCCCAAATCCCCTCCCCAAACCCACGACTTTCACATCAACTCTTCTCACGCTCCCCAGAATGCAGGTTTTTTATCCCAAATCACCTCACAAACTCCTCAAAACGTCGGTTTTTTAATCCCAAATCCCTTAATTCCATAAAATTGTGACTTTTTACCTCAAATCCTCTCCCCAAACTCCCCAGAAATGCTACTTTTACCATAAATTTCCTCAAATATCCCTTCAAATGCCTCGAAATTGCACTTTTTAACCCCAAATCCCTTCAAGAACTCCAAAAAAAATGTAATTTGAGGTGAAGGCGTGATTTTCACCCCAAATCCCTTCACAAAAGCCCCAAAAGTGCAACTTTCACCCTCAGTTCCCTTCTCAAGTGCCCCAAAAACGTGACTTTTCACCCCAAATCCCTTCTCAAGTGCCCCAAAAACGTGACTTTTCACCCCAAATCCATCTCAAGTGCCCGAAAAACGTGATTTTTGACCCCAAATCCATCTCAAGTGCCCCCAAAACGTGATTTTTCACCCCAAATCCATCTTAAGCGCCTCAAAAACGTGATTTTTCACCCCAAATCCATCTCAAGAGCCCCAAAAACGTGATTTTTCACCCCAAATCCATCTGAAGTGCCCCAAACACGTGATTTTTCACCCCAAATCCCTCACAGCTCCCCCCAAATCCCCCCAAACCCCACAAATTCCACCTCAAAGCTCAAATTTTCCCTCAAAATTCCCTTGGGTTGGTTCTCCCCCCCCTTCCCCCCCCCCCCGGGGGGAGCTCAGTGCGCATGCGCAGAGCAGGCAGCGCCGCAGGGCACGCCGGGAGTTGTAGTTCTGAGCGCGCCGTCCGCCATCTTAGCCCGCGCTCTCGAGCGCGGGGGCAGCCGCGCCTGCCGCGGTGCGTGCTGGGAGTTGTAGTTCGCCGCCATTTTGTGCCACGGCTCCCTCTGTTTAAAGAGGCTGTAAGGGAGCTGGGGCGGGGGGGGATTGAGAAGGGATTTGGGGTGAAAAATCACGTTTTTAGGGCTCTTGAGATGGATTTGGGGTGAAAAATCACGTTTTTGAGGCGCTTAAGATGGATTTGGGGTGAAAAATCACGTTTTGGGGGCACTTGAGATGGATTTGGGGTCAAAAATCACGTTTTTGAGGCGCTTAAGATGGATTTGGGGTGAAAAATCACGGTTTTGGGGCACTTCAGATGGATTTGGGGTGAAAACGCATGTTTTTGAGGCACTTGAGATGGGATTTGGGGTGAAAAATCACGGTTTTGGGGCACTTCAGATGGATTTGGGGTGAAAAATCACGGTTTTGGGGCACTTGAGATGGATTTGGGGTCAAAAATCACGTTTTTGAGGTACTTGAGATGGGTTTGGGGTGAAAAATCACGTTTTGGGGGCACTTGAGATGGATTTGGGGTGAAAAATCACGTTTTTGGGGCGCTTAAGATGGATTTGGGGTGAAAAATCACGTTTTTGAGGCGCTTAAGATGGATTTGGGGTGAAAAATCACGTTTTGGGGGCACTTGAGATGGATTTGGGGTGGAAAAATCACGTTTTGGGTGCACTTGAGATGGATTTGGGGTGAAAAATCACGGTTTTGGGGCACTTGAGATGGATTTGGGGGGAAAAATCACGTTTTGGGGGCACTTGAGATGGATTTGGGGTCAAAAATCACGTTTTTGAGGTACTTGAGATGGATTTGGGGTGAAAAATCACATTTTTGAGGCACTTGAGATGGATTTGGGGGGAAAAATCACGTTTTTGGGGTGCTTGAGATGGATTTGGGGGAAAAGTCACAGTTTTGAGGCACTTGAGATGGGATTTGGGGTGAAAAATCACGGTTTTGGGGCACTTCAGATGGATTTGGGTGAAAAATCACGTTTTTGAGGCACTTGAGATGGATTTGGGGGGAAAAAATCACGGTTTTGGGGCACTTGAGAAGGGAACTGAGGGTGAAAGTTGCACTTTTGGGGCTTTTGTGAAGGGATTTGGGGTGAAAATCACGCTTTCACCTCAAATTACATTTTTTTTGGAGTTTGTGAAGGGATTTGGGGTTAAAAAGTGCAATTTCGAGGCATTTGAAGGGATATTTCAGGAAATTTGTGGTAAAAGTAGCATTTCTGGGGAGTTTGGGGAGAGGATTTGAGGTAAAAAGTCACAATTTTATGGAATTAAGGGATTTGGGATTAAAAAACCGACGTTTTGAGGAGTTTGTGAGGTGATTTGGGATAAAAAACCTGCATTCTGGGGAGCGTGAGAAGAGTTGATGTGAAAGTCGTGGGTTTGGGGAGGGGATTTGGGGTAAAAAGTCATGATTTTGGGGCACCAGAGAGGGGATTTGGGGTGAAAGTCCCATTTTTGGGATATTTATGAGGGAATTGGGGGTGAAAGTTGCACTTCTGGGGCATTTGTGAGGGGATTTGGGGTGCAAGTCGCACTTTTAGGGTGTTTGTGAGGGGATTTGGGGTGAAATTTGCACTTTTAGGGGATTTGTGAGGGGTTTTTGGGGTGAAAGTTGCACTTTTAGGGTGTTTGTGAGGGGATTTGGGGTGAAAAATGCACTTTGGGGTCATTTGTGGGGGGATTTGGGGGGAAATTCACACTTCTGGGTTGTTTGTGAGAGTATTTGGGATAAAAAGTCATGGTTTTGGGTCACTAGAGAGAGGATTTGGGGTGGAAGTCACACTTTCAGGGTGTTTGTGTGGGGATTTGGGGTGAAAGTTGCACTTTCAGGGTGTTTGTGAGAGGATTTGTGGTAAAAAGTTATGGTTTTGGAACATTTCTGAAGAGATTTGGTGTGAAAGTTGAACTTTTGGGTTGTTTTTGAGGGGATTTGGGGTAAAAAGTCATGATTTTGGGGCATTTGTGAGGGGATTTGGGGTGAAAGTCCCATTTTTAGGCTATTTATGAGGGAATTGGGGGTGAAAGTTGCACTTCTGGGGCATTTGTGAGGGGATTTGGGGTGAAAGTCGCACTTTTAGGGTGTTAGTGAGGGAATTTGGGGTGAAAGTCGTACTTTTAGGGTGTTTGTGAGGGGATTTGGGGTAAAAAGTCATGATTTTGGGGCACTAGAGAGGGGATTTGGGGTGAAAGTCCCATTTTTGGGATATTTATGAGGGAATTGGGGGTGAAAGTTGCACTAATGGTCTATACTGGGCTAAACTGGAGGCAGCTGCTCCACCAAACAGCAGGGCAACCAGAAGAACCTCCTTGACAGCACCTGCCCAGCGCATTGTGGGGAGGTGGCCGCCTTTATTGGGGTGACGGCCGCGGGCACCAAGGCACGGGGGATCCAAGCGTCCGGAGGGAACCCAGGTGTCCAGAGGGAGAGGATCCAAGTGTCCAAAGCCAAAGGGACCCAGGTGTCCAAAGCCAAAGGGACCCAAGTGTCCAAAGCCAAAGAGACCCAAGTGTCCAAAGCCAAAGGGGTCCAGGTGTCCACGTGGAAAGGATCCAAGTGTCCAAAGCCGAAGGGACCCAGGTGTCCAAAGCCGAAGGGACCCAGGTGTCCAAAGCCAAAGGGACCCAAATGTCCAAAGCCAAAGGGATCCAGGTGTCCACGTGGAGAGGATCCAAGTCTCCAAAGCGAAAGGGATCCCGGTGTCCAAAGCCAAAGGGATCCAGGTGTCCAGGTGAAGAGGATCCAAGTGTCCAATGACAAAGAGACCCAAGTGTCCACATGGAGAGGATCCAAGTGTCCAAAGCCAAAGGGATCCCGGTGTCCAAAGCCAAAGGGATCCAGGTGTCCACGTGGAGAGGATCCATGTGTCCAAAGCCAAAGGGATCCCGGTGTCCATGTGGAAAGAATCCAAGTGTCCAAAGCGAAAGGGATCCCGGTGTCCAAAGCCAAAGGGATCCAGGTGTCCACGTGGAGAGGATCCATGTGTCCAAAGCCAAAGGGATCCCGGTGTCCATGTGGAAAGAATCCAAGTGTCCAAAGCGAAAGGGATCCCGGTGTCCAAAGCCAAAGGGATCCAGGTGTCCACGTGGAAAGAATCCAAGTGTCCAAAGCCAAAGGGATCCAGGTGTCCACGTGGAGAGGATCCAAGTGTCCAAAGCCAAAGGGATCCAGGTGTCCAGGTGAAGAGGATCCAAGTGTCCAATGACAAAGAGACCCAAGTGTCCAAAGCCAAAGGGATCCAGGTGTCCACGTGGAGAGGATCCAAGTGTCCAAAGCGAAAGGGATCCCGGTGTCCAAAGCCAAAGGGATCCAGGTGTCCACATGGAGAGGATCCAAGTGTCCAAAGCCAAAGGGATCCAGGTGTCCACGTGGAAAGAATCCAAGTGTCCAAAGCGAAAGGGATCCCGGTGTCCAAAGCCAAAGGGATCCAGGTGTCCAAAGCCAAAGGGATCCAGGTGTCCACGTGGAAAGAATTCAAGTGTCCAAAGCCAAAGGGATCCAGGTGTCCACGTGGAGAGGATCCAAGTGTCCAAAGCCAAAGGGATCCCGGTGTCCAAAGCCAAAGGGATCCAGGTGTCCAGGTGAAGAGGATCCAAGTGTCCAATGACAAAGAGACCCAAGTGTCCAAAGCCAAAGGGATCCAGGTGTCCACGTGGAGAGGATCCAAGTGTCCAAAGCGAAAGGGATCCCAGTGTCCAAAGCCAAAGGGATCCAGGTGTCCAGGTGAAGAGGATCCAAGTGTCCAATGACAAAGAGACCCAAGTGTCCCAAGCCAAAGGGATCCAGGTGTCCACGTGGAGAGGATCCAAGTGTCCCAAGCCAAAGGGATCCCGGTGTCCACGTGGAGAGGATCCAAGTGTCCAAAGCCAAAGGGATCCCGGTGTCCAAAGCCAAAGGGATCCAGGTGTCCAGGTGAAGAGGATCCAAGTGTCCAATGACAAAGAGACCCAAGTGTCCAAAGCCAAAGGGATCCAGGTGTCCACGTGGAGAGGATCCAAGTGTCCAAAGCCAAAGGGATCCCGGTGTCCAAAGCCAAAGGGATCCAGGTGTCCACATGGAGAGGATCCAAGTGTCCAAAGCCAAAGGGATCCAGGTGTCCACGTGGAAAGAATCCAAGTGTCCAAAGCGAAAGGGATCCCGGTGTCCAAAGCCAAAGGGATCCAGGTGTCCACGTGGAGAGGATCCAAGTGTCCAAAGCCAAAGGGATCCCGGTGTCCAAAGCCAAAGGGATCCAGGTGTCCAGGTGAAGAGGATCCAAGTGTCCAATGACAAAGAGACCCAAGTGTCCAAAGCCAAAGGGATCCAGGTGTCCACATGGAAAGAATCCAAGTGTCCAAAGCCAAAGGGATCCAGGTGTCCAAAGCCAAAGGGATCCAGGTGTCCAGGTGAAGAGGATCCAAGTGTCCAATGACAAAGAGACCCAAGTGTCCAAAGCCAAAGGGATCCAGGTGTCCACGTGGAGAGGATCCAAGTGTCCAAAGCCAAAGGGATCCCGGTGTCCAAAGCTAAAGGGATCCAGGTGTCCAGGTGAAGAGGATCCAAGTGTCCAAAGCCAAAGGGATCCAGGTGTCCACGTGGAGAGGATCCAAGTGTCTGAAGCTGAAGGGATCCAGGTGTCCACATGGAAAGGATCCAAGTGTCCGATGCCAAAGGGATCCAGGTGTCCACGTGGAGAGGATCCAAGTGTCCGATGCCAAAGGGACCCAGGTGGAGAGAAGCCAAGCGCCCGATGCTGAAGGGCCTCAACCGTTCCACGTCGAGGGACGCCGGGGTCGGGCTGGAGACGACCATCCCCGCGGCGTGGGGTCAGCAGCGGCGGGGGGAGTCGGGATAGCGCCGGCGCAGCTCGGAGCGGAACTGCCGGAAGAGCTGCCGGTTGCGGTGCAGCTCGGCCTCCCGCCCCGCGTGGAACCCGCCGGCCTCCTTGAAGCCGCGATGGACGACGAAGGCTTCGTCCAGCACCACGAAGCGGAAGCCGGCCACGTGCAGCTCGCAGGCCTGGGTGGGGGGGGGGAGGTTGGCACCCATGGCACCTACAGCACCCCTCAAAGAGCCCAGAGCACCCGCCGAACCCCCAGAGCACCCCCAGACCCCCCAACAGCACCAAAAGATCCTCTACAGCACCCATAGACCCTCTACAGCACCCACAGACCCTCTATAGCACCCATAGACCCTCTACAGCACCCACAGACCCCCTACAGCACCCATAGATCCTCTACAGCACCCATAGACCCTCTACAGCACCCACAGACCCTCTACAGCACCCATAGATCCTCTATAGCACCTACAGACCCTCTACAGCACCCATAGACCCTCTATAGCACCCATAGACCCTCTATAGCACCCACAGACCCTCTACAGCACCCATAGATCCTCTATAGCACCTACAGACCCTCTACAGCACCCATAGACCCTCTATAGCACCCATAGACCCTCTACAGCACCCACAGACCCTCTACAGCACCCATAGATCCCCTACAGCACCCATAGACCCTCTACAGCACCCACAGACCCTCTACAGCACCCATAGATCCTCTATAGCACCCATAGACCCTCTACAGCACCCACAGACCCTCTATAGCACCCATAGACCCTCTACAGCACCCACAGACCCTCTATAGCACCCATAGACCCTCTACAGCACCTACAGACCCTCTACAGCACCCATAGACCCTCTATAGCACCCATAGACCCTCTACAGCACCCACAGACCCTCTATAGCACCCACAGACCCTCTATAGCACCCATAGACCCTCTACAGCACCTACAGACCCCCTACAGCACCCATAGATCCTCTACAGCACCCATAGACCCTCTACAGCACCCATAGATCCTCTACAGCACCCATAGACCCTCTACAGCACCTACAGACCCTCTACAGCACCCATAGATCCTCTACAGCACCCACAGACCCTCTACAGCACCCACAGATCCTCTACAGCACCCATAGATCTTCTATAGCACCCACAGACCCTCTATAGCACCCATAGATCTTCTATAGCACCCACAGACCCTCTATAGCACCCATAGGCCCTCTACAGCACCCACAGACCCTCTACAGCACCCATAGATCCTCTATAGCACCCATAGACCCTCTACAGCACCCACAGACCCTCTATAGCACCCATAGACCCTCTACAGCACCCACAGATCCTCTATAGCACCCATAGATCCTCTACAGCACCCATAGATCCTCTACAGCACCTATAGATCCTCTATAGCACCCACAGACCCTCTATAGCACCCATAGACCCTCTATAGCACCCACAGACCCCCCAACAGCACCCACAGACCCTCTACAGCACCCACAGACCCTCTATAGCACCCATAGATCCTCTACAGCACCTATAGATCCTCTACAGCACCCATAGATCCTCTACAGCACCTATAGATCCTCTACAGCACCCATAGATCCTCTACAGCACCTATAGATCCTCTACAGCACCCACAGACCCTCTGTAGCACCCATAGACCCTCTATAGCACCCATAGACCCCCCAACAGCACCCACAGACCCTCTGTAGCACCCACAGACCCTCTATAGCACCCATAGACCCTCTATAGCATCCACAGACCCCTTGTAGCACCCATAGAAACCCCTAGAGTACCCCTAGATCCACGGCCACCTCCCAGCACCCATGGCCACCACAACCACCCCGTGGCCACCACGGCCACCCCATGGTCTCCATGGCCACCAGAGCCCCCTCCAACCCCTATGGTCACCATGGCCACCTCCCAGCACCCATGGCCACCCCAACCACCCCATGGCCACCACAGCCACCCCATGGCCACCACAACCACCCCATGGCCACCTCCCAGCACCCATGGCCACCACAACCACCCCATGGCCACCTCCCAGCACCCATGGCCACCTCAACCACCTCATGGCCACCTCAACCACCCCATGGCCACCACAGCCACCCCATGGCCACCTCCCAGCACCCATGGCCACCTCAACCACCTCATGGCCACCACAACCACCCCATGGCCACCACGGCCATCCCATGGCCACCACAACCACCCCATGGCCACCTCAACCACCCCGTGGCCACCACAACCACCCCATGGCCACCTCCCAGCACCCATGGCCACCACAACCACCCCATGGCCACCACAACCACTGCATGGCCACCATGGCCACCCCATGGTCTCCATGGCCACCAGAGCCCCCTCCAACCCCTATGGTCACCACGGCCACCTCCCAGCACCCATGGCCACCTCAACCACCTCATGGCCACCACAACCACCCCATGGCCACCACGGCCATCTCATGGCCACCACAACCACCCCATGGCCACCTCCCAGCACCCATGGCCACCTCAACCACCCCATGGCCACCTCCCAGCACCCATGGCCACCACAACCACCCCATGGCCACCCCAACCCCCCCGTGGCCACCCCGACCCCCCCGTGGTGGCACCTGGCTGATGCGGTTGAAGCCGTACTGCAGGAAGGTCTCCTCGAAGGGTGGCACGCCCCGGGCCGGCCCCACGTAGAAGGGCTCCCAAGGGTCCCTCCAGGGGACCTCGTAGGCCGCTCGCAGCCGCGAGCCACCGGGCAACGACCTCCAGCGCCCGTAGCCCGTGGGCGCCTGGCACCGGGGACACAGCGACCCGTAGAAGGGCCTGGCCACCCCCCTGTCCCACAGCTCCAGCAGCTCGGCCTTGGTCCCGGGGAGACGCGTCCCCGCACGCACCTCGAAGGCCGGCAGGACAAACACCACCCGCTCCCAGGACCTGGCGGCATCGGGGTCCTTCGAAGAGTTGGGGTTCTTCAAGGCGTTGGGGTTCTTCAAGGTGTTGGGGTCCTTCAAGGCGTTGAGGTCCTTCAAGGCGTTGGGATCATTCAAGGAGTTGAGGTTCTTCAAGACGTTGAGGTCCTTCAAGACGTTGAGGTCCTTCAAGACATTGGGGTCTTTCAAGGAGTTGGGGTCCTCCAAGGAGTTGGGGTCCTTCAAGGTGTTGGGGTTCTTCAAGGAGTTGGGGTCTTTCAAGGAGTTGGGATCCTTCAAGGTGTTGGGGTCCTTCAAGGAGTTGAGGTTCTTCAAGGCGTTGGGGTCTTTCAAGGAGTTGGGATTCTTCAAGGCATTGGGGTTCTTCAAGGCGTTGAGGTTCTTCAAGGTGTTGGGGTCCTCCAAGGAGTTGGGGTCCTTCAAGGCGTTGGGGTCCTTCAAGGCATTGAGGTCCTTCAAGGAGTTGGGGTCCTTCAAAGTATCGGGGACCTCCAGGACGTTGGGGACCTCCAGGACGTTGGGGACCCCCAGGACGTGGTGGGTCTCCAGGGCTCTGGGGACCCTGAGGCCACCAGGAGTCCCCCAAACCCCTGCAGCCCCCAAAGCTTTGGGGTCCCCCAAACCCCCTGGAGCCCCCCAAGAATCTTTAGCCCCCAAAGCTTTGGGGTCCCCCAAACCCCCTGGAGCCCCCCAAGCCCCTGCAGCCCCCAAAGCTTTGGGGTCCCCCAAACCTCCTGGAGCCCCCAAGACATTGGGGTCCCCCAAGACCCCTGGAGCCCCCCAAGAACCTTGAGCCCCCAAAGCTTTGGGGTCCCCCAAACCCCCTGGAGCCCCCCAAGAACCTTGAGCCCCTAAAGCTTTGGGGTCCCCCAAGCCTCCTGGAGCCCCCCAAGACCCTTGAGCCCCCAAAGCTTTGGGGTCCCCCAAACCTCCTGGAGCCCCCAAGACATTGGGGTCCCCCAAGACCTCTGGAGCCCCCCAAGACCCTTTAGCCCCCAAAGCTTTGGGGTCCCCCAAATCCTCTGGAGCCCCCAAAGCCTTGGGGTCCCCCAAGCCCCCTGGAGCCCCCCAAGAACCTTGAGCCCCCAAAGCTTTGGGGTCCCCCAAACCCCCTGGAGCCCCCCAAGAATCTTTAGCCCCCAAAGCTTTGGGGTCCCCCAAACCTCCTGGACCCCCCAAACCCCCTGGAGCCCCCCAAGAACCTTGAGCCCCCAAGACATTGGGGTCCCCCAAGACCTCTGGAGCCCCCCAAGACCCTTTAGCCCCCAAGGCCCCTGGAGCCCCCCAAGAACCTTGAGCCCCTAAAGCTTTGGGGTCCCTCAAGACCCCAGGAGCCCCCCAAGCCCCTGCAGCCCCCAAAGCTTTGGGGTCCCCCAAGACCCCAGGAGCCCCCCAAGAACCTTGAGCCCCCAAAACTTTGGGGTCCCCCTCCCCCCCCTCCCCAACTTGGGGGTCCCTGCCCCCCCAAAGTGGGGGTCCCCCCCCCCCTCAGCAGCTGGAGGAACCCCTCGCGCAGCCCCCGGCTGGGGACCACGTCGGCGTCCAGCAGCAGCACGAAGCGCCCCTTTATTTTTTGGGGGGGCCCCCCTGGATTTTGATCAGGGGGTCCCCCGTTTTCCCCCGCCGCCCCCTCCCAGGCCACGTTCCTTAAGAGGTTCCCGGGATAGGGCACCCCCAAAGCGTAACTGGGGGGGTCGGAGGCCGCCAGGCGCCTCAGGGCCCCCCGACATCGTGCCGGGTTTGGGGGTTCGGGGGGTACCCCGAGACGGGGGGGCAGCCCTTGCGCTCCCCCCGCCCCCCCCAACACCACGTGGAAGCGCAAACGAGAGCGGAATCCCCGGCAGGGCCCCCCCAAAACCCCTAAAAGCTCCTCCAAGCTTTTGCGGGGGACCCCGAAAACGGCGACCGAGAGGGGACCCCCCCAAAACTCACCCCCCAGGGCCCCCCCTAAAGCCTCGGCCACCCGCCCGGGGGTCCCGTGGGTAGCCAAGACTAATTCGGGGGGGGTCCCCCACAAAGGGGGGGTCCCCAAAACGTCCCGGTACACCCGGAAGGTCCCCGAGGCGTCCAGGACCCCCCTGGGTTGGGGGGGGCGGGCGGGGGGTCGTCGTGGGGGGATGGGGGGGCGGGGGGGGGGCAGGGCTCGCAGGTAAAGGGTCTGCAGCAGCGCCAGCCCCCCCAGTAGCCAAGCGCAGCCCCCCAGTAGCCGCCCCCGGCCCATGGGAGGGACTGGGGGCTACTGGGAGGGGACTGGGGGCTACTGGGAGGGGACTGGGGGCTACTGGGAGGGGGTTGGGGGTCTTCTAGGGGTGATAAAGGGGGACTGGGGGCTACTGGGATGGGACTGGGGGCTACTGGGAGGGGGTTGGGGGTCTTCTAGGGGTGATAGGGGGGACTGGGGGCTACTGGGATGGGACTGGGGGCTACTGGGAAGGGGTTGGGGGTCTTCTAGGGGTGATAAGGGGACTGGGGGCTACTGGGAGGGGGCTGGGGGCTACTGGAAAGGGGTTGGGGGTCTTCTAGGGGTGATAAGGGGGGACTGGGGGCTACTGGGAAGGGGTTGGGGGTCTTCTAGGGGTGATAAAGGGGACTGGGGGCTACTGGGAAGGGACTGGGGGCTACTGGGAAGGGACTAGGAGTCCAGGGGGGTTACTGGGACCAGTTTGGGTGCTGGGAGCAGCACAGGGGTTACTGGTCCCAGTCCAAGGGGGTTACTGGGACCAGTTTGGGCTGGGAAGGAGAGACTGGTCCCAGTTCTGGGCTGGTGGCGGGGAACTGGGCCCAGTTTGAGGGGGGAACTGGGCCCAGTTTGGGGCTGGGGGGGGGCTCACCGCGCCGCGTCGCCGAGACGGAACCGCGCATGCGCGGGGGCTGAGGGGGCGTGGCCTAAGGGGAGGGGGCGTGGCCTGAGGGGAGGGGGCGTGGCCTCGTGGTTAGCCCTATATGCTGGATGGGCGTGGCCTAAGGGGAGGGGGCGTGGTCTGAGCCGAGGGGCGTGGCCTTATGACTAGACCTATACGCTGGGAGGGGGCGTGGCCTAAGGGGAGGGGGCGTGGCCTAAAGGGAGGGGGCGTGGCCTAAGGGAGGGGGCGTGGCCTAAAGGGAGGGGGCGTGGCCTAAGGGGACTAAGCGCTACCCCCCAGGACCCCTGGGGTCCCTTCCAATTCCTGGGGTCCCCCCCAAAACCCTGGATCCCCCCCAAACCCCTGGGGTCCCCCTCAAACATCTGGGGTCCCCCCCAAACCTCTGGGTTCCCCTCAAATTCTTGGGGTCCCCCCCGAACCCCTGGGTCCCCTCAAACCCCTGGGTCCCTCCCAAACCTCTGGGTCCCCCCAAACCCCTGGGTCCCCCCAAACCCCTGGGTCCCCCAAAACCCCTGGGTCCCCCAAACTCCTGGATCCCCAAAACCCCTGGATCCCCAAAACCCCTGGATCCCCCAAAACCCCTGGGTCCCCCCAAACCCCTCGATCCCCCCAAACCCCTGGGTCCCCCCAAACCCCTGGATCCCCCAAACCCCTCGATACCCCCAAACCCCTGGATCCCCCCAAACCTCTGGGTCCCCCCAAACCCCTGGGTCCCCCCAAACCCCTGGATCCCCAAAACCCCTGGATCCCCCCAAAACCCCTGGATCCCCCAAAACCCCTGGGTCCCCCAAACTCCTGGATCCCCAAAACCCCTGGATCCCCAAAACCCCTGGATCCCCCAAAACCCCTGGGTCCCCCCAAACCCCTGGATCCCCCCAAACCCCTGGGTCCCCCCAAACCCCTGGATCCCCCAAACCCCTGGGTCCCCCCAAACGCCTGAATCCCCCAAACCCCTCGATACCCCCAAACCCCTGGATCCCCCCAAACCCCTGGGTCCCCCCAAACCCCTGGATCCCCCCAAACCCCTCGATACCCCCGAACCCCTGGATCCCCCAAAACCCCTGGGTCCCCCCAACCCCCTGGATCCCCCAAACCCCTGGGGTCCCCCCCAAACCCCTGGGGTCCCCCCCAAAGAAGCCACCATGACCACAGGGACGACAGAGGCAGCTTTATTGGGGGGGGGGGGGGGGTCCAGGCCTCCAGGGGACATCGGGGGGACATCGAGGGGACATCGGGGGGGACACGGGGGGTCCCCGTCCCTCGAGTCGAGGCGAAGGTGACGTCCCCTCATCCTTTGGGGACACGTTGGGGACACTGGGGGGGGTCTCGGTCCCTTCTGTGGAGGCATCGGGGACGTCCCGTGTTCTTCGGGGACATCGGGATGGGGTCTCGAGGACATCGGGGGGTCTCGAGGACGTCGGGGACGTTGGGGACAAGTCTCGGTCCGTTGAGGTGACGTCCGCGGGCTTCGAGGACATCGGGGACATCGCGCTGCGACGTGGCTTGGGTTCTTCCCAGGGGGACGGTGAGGGGGTGACGGGGACACTGTCCCTCACGCTGAGGACACTGGGGACACCGGGGGCATGGCCCTCGGGTTGGGGACATCGGGGACGTCAGGCCATGATGTGTCTCCATCCTTGGGTTGGGGACGTCGGGGACATCAGACCATGATGTGTCTCCATCCCTCAGGTTGGGGACATCAGGCCATGGTCTATCTCTGTCCCTTGGGTTGGGGACATTGGGGACATCAGGCCATGATGTGTCTCCATCCTTGGGTTGGGGACGTTGGGGACATCAGGCCATGATGTGTCTCCATCCTTGGGTTGGGGACACTGGGGACATCAGGCCATGATGTGTCTCCATCCTTGGGTTGGGGACGTTGGGGACATCAGGCCATGATGTGTCTCCATCCTTGGGCTGGGGATGTCGGGGACATCAGGCCATGATGTGTCTCCATCCCTCAGGTTGGGGACATCAGGTCATGGTCTCTCTCTGTCCCTTGGGTTGGGGACATCAGGTCATGGTCTATCTCAGTCATTTGGGTTTGGGGACATTGGGGACATCAGGCCATGATGTGTCTCCATCCTTGGGTTGGGGACGTCGGGGACATCAGGCCATGATGTGTCTCCATCCCTTGAGTTGGGGACATCGGGGACATCAGGCCATGATGTGTCTCCATCCTTGGGTTGGGGACATTGGGGACATCAGGCCATGATGTGTCTCCATCCTTGGGTTGGGGACGTTGGGGACATCAGGCCATGATGTGTCTCCATCCTTGGGCTGGGGACGTCGGGGACATCAGGCCATGATGTGTCTCCATCCCTCAGGTTGGGGACATCAGGTCATGGTCTATCTCTGTCCCTTGGGTTGGGGACATCAGGTCATGGTCTATCTCTGTCCCTTGGGTTGGGGACATCAGGTCATGGTCTATCTCTGTCCCTTGGGTTGGGGACATTGGGGACATCAGGCCATGATGTGTCTCCATCCTTGGGTTGGGGACGTCGGGGACATCAGACCATGATGTGTCTCCATCCTTGGGTTGGGGACATCGGGGACATCAGGCCATGATGTGTCTCCATCCCTTGAGTTGGGGACATCGGGGACATGGGGGACATCGAGCCACATTGTGCCTCGGTCCCCGGCCTTGGGGACGTTGGGGACGTTGAGGAGACACTTCTTGGAGGGGACTCTGCTAAAAACGCAGACCCCGAGGGGGGGGACGAGGACAAGGGGGGGGTGACGAGATGGGGGGACATTGAGGTCCCTCAAGATCTGGGTCCTGGGGACGAGAAGGGGACACGAGGGGACGGGGGGTGTCCCGGCTTGGGAGGGGGAGGGGGGGGCCACCAGCCCCCCCCCAATTACCTTAGAGACTCGTTACGAGTTAAATTAGCACGAAAGGCCCCGGGGGGGGGCGGTGGGGGAGGGGGTGGTGGGGGGAGGGCGGGGGACAATGACAATATGTCATACTGGGGGCAAGTCGCGTCACAGACTTTAGTTCAGAACGACGGGGCACGCTGGCTTCCGGCTGCGGAGAGAGGACAGCGCGCGTCAGAGACCTTGGGGACACCAAAACTCCCCAGAGATCCTCACCCGGGCCACCAGAACCCCAGAGATCCAACGTGGGGCCATCAAAACCCTCAGAGATCCAACGTGGGGCCATCAAAACCCCCATAGATACAACGTGGGGCCATCAAAACCCCCATAGATACAACGTGGGGCCATCAAAACCCTCAGAGATACAACGTGGGGCCATCAAAACCCTCAGAGATACAACGTGGGGCAATCAAAACTCTCAGAGATACAACGTGGGGCCATCAAAACCCTCAGAGATACAACGTGGGGCCATCAAAACCCTCAAAGACCCAACGTGGGGCCATCAAAACCCTCAGAGATACAACGTGGGGCCATCAAAACCCTCAGAGATACAACGTGGGGCCATCAAAACCCTCAGAGATACAACGTGGGGCCATCAAAACCCTCAGAGATACAACGTGGGGCCATCAAAACCTCCAGAGAACCCAGGTGTCCAAGACCAAACTCCAAACCCCATTGAGAACCTGGGTCTCCAAGACCAACCTCCAAACCCCATTGAGAACCTGGGTCTCCAAGCCCAACCTCCAAACCCCCTTGAGAACCTGGATCTCCAAGACCAACCTCCAAACCCCATTGAGAACCTGGGTCTCCAAGACCAACCTCCAAACCCCATTGAGAACCTGGATCTCCAAGCCCAACCTCCAAACCCAATTGAGAACCTGGGTCTCCAAGACCTCCATCTTCACTCTCACCTCCAAACCCCATTGAGAACCTGGATCTCCAAGCCCAACCTCCAAACCCCATCGAGAACCTGGGTCTCCAAGCCCAACCTCCAAACCCCATTGAGAACCTGGATCTCCAAGCCCAACCTCCAAACCCCATTGAGAACCTGGATCTCCAAGACCAACCTCCAAACCCCATTGAGAACCTGGGTCTCCAAGCCCAACCTCCAAACCCCATCGAGAACCTGGATCTCCAAGACCAACCTCCAAACCCCCTTGAGAACCTGGATCTCCAAGACCAACCTCCAAACCCAATTGAGAACCTGGGTCTCCAAGACCAACCTCCAAACACCCTTGAGAACCTGGGTCTCCAAGCCCAACCTCCAAACCCCATCGAGAACCTGGGTCTCCAAGCCCAACCTCCAAACCCCATTGAGAACCTGGATCTCCAAGACCAACCTCCAAACCCCATTGAGAACCTGGGTCTCCAAGACCAACCTCCAAACCCCATTGAGAACCTGGATCTCCAAGACCAACCTCCAAACTCCATCGAGAACCTGGATCTCCAAGACCGACCTCCAACCCCCTTTGAGAACCTGGGTCTCCAAGACCAACCTCCAAACCCCCTTGAGAATTGGATCTCCAAGCCCAACCTCCAAACCCCATCGAGAACCTGGGTCTCCAAGACCTTCATCTTCACCCTCACCTCCAAACCCCCTTGAGAATTGGATCTCCAAGCCCAACCTCCAACCCTCCTTGAGAACTTGGGTCTCCAAGCCCGCCCCCCTCTCCCCGTGAGGTCTTCTCCCCCCTCACCTTGCCGGAAGGCGTCCTGGAGGCGGCTCTGGGGGAGTTGATACAACTCAGCGAAGGGGTCGCGGGGCGACCTGGGTGGGGGCGGCAGGCGAGGGCTGGAGGTCCCCCCTCCCGACCTCCTGCCTCCCCCTCCCTTGGCCACGGCGGCCAAGCCCTGGAGGAGAAGACGCCGCAGGGCCGGAGCCGGTGGGGCCGCGAGAGCCGGCGGGGGCGACGTCTCCGGGGTGAGGACGGAGCCGGGGGGACCTCCCGGTGTCCCCCCGGGACTTTCGGGACTGGGAGGTAACTTCTCGGGAGCCGCTTCGGGGAGCTCGGGGGGCCCGAAGGCGAAGGGCGGCGCCTGCCGAGGGGTGTAGGGGGGCGTCCAGGTCTCCGCGGTTCCTCCTGGAAGCTCCGAGACCCCCAAGGACGGCGCCAGGCGGGCCAGAGCGAGGCCACCGGCGGCTCCTGCGGGAGGTCCGAGGGAGCTGGTGGGAAGGTTGGCGCCGAGGCCGAGGGTCGGTCCGAGAGCGGAGCCGGCGTCGGCTCCGACAGGAGCTCCGGCACCGAGTCCAACGGCAGAGCCAACGGCGGATCCAAGGTTGGCTCCAAGTCCTGATCCAAGATTGGTTCCAACACCGGATCCGAGATTAGCTCCAAGTCGAGATCCAAGATTGGCTCCAACGCCGGATCCAAGATTGGCTCCAACTTCAGATCTAAGATTGGCTCCAACTTCAGATCTAAGATTAGTTCCAACTCCAGATCCAAGATTGGCTCCAAGTTCAGATCCAAGGTTAGCTCCAAGTCCAGATCCAAGATTGGCTCCAACTTCAGATCTAAGATTAGTTCCAACTCCAGATCCAAGATTGGCTCCAAGTCCAGATCCAAGATTGGCTCCAAGTCCAGATCCAAGATTGGCTCCAAGTCCAGATCCAAGATTGGCTCCAACACTGGATCCAAGATTGGCTCCAACTTCAGATCTAAGATTAGCTCCAAGTCGAGATCCAAGATTGGCTCCAAGTCCAGATCCAAGATTAGTTCCAAGTCCAGATCCAAGATTGGCTCCAAGTCCAGATCCAAGGTTAGTTCCAAGTCCAGATCCAAGATTGGTTCCAACACCAGATTCAAGATTAGCTCCAAGTCGAGATCCAAGATTGGCTCCAAGTCCAGATCCAAGATTAGTTCCAAGTCCAGATCCAAGATTGGCTCCAACTCCAGATCCAAGATTAGTTCCAAGTCCAGATCCAAGATTGGCTCCAACTCCAGATCCAAGATTAGCTCCAAGTCCAGATCCAAGATTAGCTCCAAGTCCAGATCCAAGATTGGCTCCAACTCCAGATCCAAGACTGGCTCCAACACCAAGTCCGATGGTGGCGTCGATGCCGGTTCCAAGAGCAGAGTCGACGTTGGCTCCGACGTTGGCTCCGAGGCTGAGTCCGACACCGGTGCCGACGTCGGGAGCGAGCCCGGAGCCCACGGTGGCTCCAAGCGCGGCTCCAACGGCAAATCCGAGGGCGGAGCCGAGACCGGAGCCGCCGGCAGCCCCGGCGCTGGCTCCGACGGCGACTCCGATGCTGGTGCCGACGTCGGCTCCGGGAGCCGAGCCCATGCTGGAGGAGACGTTGGCTCCGAGGCCGAGCCCCACGCCGGATCCAAGACCGGAGCCGACGCCGACGTCACCGTCCGAGCCGAGAGCGGCGCCCACAGCGGCTCCGGCGCCGAGTCCAACGCCGGATCCAAGAGAAGAGCCAACGTTGGCTCCGACGGAGAGTCCCACGCTGGCTCGGACGCCGGCTCCGATGTTGGCTCCGACGCTGAGGGCGACGCCGGCTCCGAGCCCGACGTCTGCGACGCCGGCCGCTTGGACACCGGCTCCGACGTCTTCTCCGGCTCCGAGGGCGGCTCCGATCTCGGCCCCGAGGCTGGAGGCCCCGGGGGCAGCCGGGACTCCGAGGCCGACGTCCACTCTGATGCCGACCCCAGCGCCGACGTCGGCGCCCAGAGCGTGTCCGACGCCTTCTCCGAGGCCACGGCCAACGCTCGCTCCGAGCCCAGCGTCAACGGTGGCTCCGATGGCGCCTCCGAGGCCGTGGCCGATGGCAGCTCCCAGCCCCAGGTTGGCTCCAAGAGAAGCTCCGACTCCAGCTCCAAGACCAGGTCCAACTCCAGCTCCAAGTCCACCTCCAACTCCAGCTCCAAGACCAGGTTCAACTCCAGCTCCAAGAGAAGCTCCGACTCCATCTCCAAGTCCACCTCCAACTCCAGCTCCAAGACCAGGTCCAACTCCAGCTCCAAGAGCAGCTCTGACTCCAGCTCCAAGAGAAGCTCCGACTCCATCTCCAAGTCCACCTCCAGCTCCAGCTCCGAGACCAGGTCCAACTCCAGCTCCAAGACCAGGTCCGACTCCAGCTCCAAGTCCACCTCCAACTCCAGCTCCAAGACCAGGTCCAACTCCAGCTCCAAGAGAAGCTCCGACTCCAGCTCCAAGTCCACCTCCAACTCCAGCTCCAAGACCAGGTCCAACTCCAGCTCCAAGTCCACCTCCAACTCCAGCTCCAAGTCCACCTCCAGCTCCAAGTCCACCTCCAACTCCAAGTCCACCTCCAACTCCAAGACCAGCTCCAACTCCAGCTCCAAGTCCACCTCCAGCTCCAAGACCGTGTCCAACGTCAGCTCCGACTCCACACCCAACGTTGACTCCGAGGCCAAGGTCGACGCTGATGCCACCGCTGGCTCCGACGTCCTCTCCGAGCCCGCATCCGACGCCGAGGTGGCCGGGCTCGACGCTGAGGCCCACGCCGAGGTCTCCGGCAGCTCCGACGCCGGCGCCGGAGAAGTCCAGGCTGGGGCTGAAGGGCTCGGAGGGACCTGGAGGGGCTTCGGCCGCCAACTGCTGCCGCAGGCACCAAGCTTCAGCCTCGCTGCGGGAGAGACCGGAGATCATTCCGGGGTCCCCGGGGGCCACCTGGGTCTCCTGGCCCTGGAAATGTGGGATCTCCTGGACACCTGGGTCTCGTGGCCCTGGAAATGTGGGATCTCCTGGACACCTGGGTCTCCTGGCCCTGGAAATGTGGGATCTCCTGGATCTCCTGGGTCTCCTGGCCCTGGAAATGTGGGATCTCCTGGATCTCCTGGGTCTCCTGGCCCTGGAAATGTGGGATCTCCTGGGTCTCCTGGCCCTGGAAATGTGGGATCTCCTGGACACCTGGGTCTCCTGGCCCTGGAAATGTGGGATCTCCTGGACACCTGGGTCTCCTGGCCCTGGAAATGTGGGATCTCCTGGACACCTGGGTCTCCTGGCCCTGGAAATGTGGGATCTCCTGGACACCTGGGTCTCCTGGCCCTGGAAATGTGGGATCTCCTGGGTCTCCTGGGTCTCCTGGCCCTGGAAATGTGGGATCTCCTGGATCTCCTGGGTCTCCTGGGCCTGGAAATGTGGGATCTCCTGGACACCTGGATCTCCTGGCTCTGGAAATGTGGGATCTCCTGGACACGTGGGTCTCCTGGGCCTGGAAATGTGGGATCTCCTGGACACCTGGGTCTCCTGGCCCTGGAAATGTGGGATCTCCTGAATCTCCTGGGTCTCCTGGCCCTGGAAATGTGGGATCTCCTGGGTCTCCTGGCCCTGGAAATGTGGGATCTCCTGGACACCTGGGTCTCCTGGCCCTGGAAATGTGGGATCTCCTGAATCTCCTGGGTCTCCTGGCCCTGGAAATGTGGGATCTCCTGGGTCTCGTGGCCCTGGAAATGTGGGATCTCCTGGATCTCCTGGGTCTCGTGGCCCTGGAAATGTGGGATCTCCTGGACACCTGGGTCTCCTGGCCCTGGAAATGTGGGATCTCCTGGACACCTGGGTCTCCTGGCCCTGGAAATGTGGGATCTCCTGGACACCTGGGTCTCCTGGCCCTGGAAATGTGGGATCTCCTGGATCTCCTGGGTCTCGTGGCCCTGGAAATGTGGGATCTCCTGGATCTCCTGGGTCTCCTGGCCCTGGAAATGTGGGATCTCCTGGACACCTGGGTCTCCTGGCCCTGGAAATGTGGGATCTCCTGGATCTCCTGGGTCTCGTGGCCCTGGAAATGTGGGATCTCCTGGACACCTGGGTCTCCTGGCCCTGGAAATGTGGGATCTCCTGGATCTCCTGGGTCTCCTGGCCCTGGAAATGTGGGATCTCCTGGACACCTGGGTCTCCTGGCCCTGGAAATGTGGGATCTCCTGGATCTCCTGGGTCTCGTGGCCCTGGAAATGTGGGATCTCCTGGATCTCCTGGGTCTCCTGGCCCTGGAAATGTGGGATCTCCTGGACACCTGGCCCTGGAAATGTGGGATCTCCTGGACACCTGGATCTCCTGGCCCTGGAAATGTGGGATCTCCTGGATCTCCTGGGTCTCGTGGCCCTGGAAATGTGGGATCTCCTGGATCTCCTGGGTCTCCTGGCCCTGGAAATGTGGGATCTCCTGGACACCTGGCCCTGGAAATGTGGGATCTCCTGGATCTCCTGGGTCTCGTGGCCCTGGAAATGTGGGATCTCCTGGATCTCCTGGGTCTCCTGGCCCTGGAAATGTGGGATCTCCTGGACACCTGGGTCTCCTGGCCCTGGAAATGTGGGATCTCCTGGATCTCCTGGGTCTCGTGGCCCTGGAAATGTGGGATCTCCTGGACACCTGGGTCTCCTGGCCCTGGAAATGTGGGATCTCCTGGATCTCCTGGGTCTCCTGGCCCTGGAAATGTGGGATCTCCTGGACACCTGGGTCTCCTGGCCCTGGAAATGTGGGATCTCCTGGACACCTGGGTCTCGTGGCCCTGGAAATGTGGGATCTCCTGGATCTCCTGGGTCTCGTGGCCCTGGAAATGTGGGATCTCCTGGACACCTGGCCCTGGAAATGTGGGATCTCCTGGATCTCCTGGGTCTCGTGGCCCTGGAAATGTGGGATCTCCTGGACACCTGGGTCTCCTGGCCCTGGAAATGTGGGATCTCCTGGACACCTGGGTCTCCTGGCCCTGGAAATGTGGGATCTCCTGGACACCTGGCCCTGGAAATGTGGGATCTCCTGGATCTCCTGGGTCTCCTGGCCCTGGAAATGTGGGATCTCCTGGACACCTGGGTCTCCTGGCCCTGGAAATGTGGGATCTCCTGGATCTCCTGGGTCTCGTGGCCCTGGAAATGTGGGATCTCCTGGACACCTGGGTCTCCTGGCCCTGGAAATGTGGGATCTCCTGGATCTCCTGGGTCTCGTGGCCCTGGAAATGTGGGATCTCCTGGATCTCCTGGGTCTCCTGGCCCTGGAAATGTGGGATCTCCTGGACACCTGGCCCTGGAAATGTGGGATCTCCTGGATCTCCTGGGTCTCGTGGCCCTGGAAATGTGGGATCTCCTGGATCTCCTGGGTCTCGTGGCCCTGGAAATGTGGGATCTCCTGGATCTCCTGGGTCTCCTGGCCCTGGAAATGTGGGATCTCCTGGACACCTGGGTCTCCTGGCCCTGGAAATGTGGGATCTCCTGGATCTCCTGGGTCTCGTGGCCCTGGAAATGTGGGATCTCCTGGACACCTGGGTCTCCTGGCCCTGGAAATGTGGGATCTCCTGGATCTCCTGGGTCTCCTGGCCCTGGAAATGTGGGATCTCCTGGACACCTGGGTCTCCTGGCCCTGGAAATGTGGGATCTCCTGGATCTCCTGGGTCTCGTGGCCCTGGAAATGTGGGATCTCCTGGATCTCCTGGGTCTCGTGGCCCTGGAAATGTGGGATCTCCTGGACACCTGGGTCTCCTGGCCCTGGAAATGTGGGATCTCCTGGATCTCCTGGGTCTCGTGGCCCTGGAAATGTGGGATCTCCTGGATCTCCTGGGTCTCCTGGCCCTGGAAATGTGGGATCTCCTGGACACCTGGCCCTGGAAATGTGGGATCTCCTGGATCTCCTGGGTCTCGTGGCCCTGGAAATGTGGGATCTCCTGGATCTCCTGGGTCTCCTGGCCCTGGAAATGTGGGATCTCCTGGACACCTGGGTCTCCTGGCCCTGGAAATGTGGGATCTCCTGGATCTCCTGGGTCTCGTGGCCCTGGAAATGTGGGATCTCCTGGACACCTGGGTCTCCTGGCCCTGGAAATGTGGGATCTCCTGGACACCTGGGTCTCGTGGCCCTGGAAATGTGGGATCTCCTGGACACCTGGGTCTCCTGGCCCTGGAAATGTGGGATCTCCTGGATCTCCTGGGTCTCCTGGCCCTGGAAATGTGGGATCTCCTGGATCTCCTGGGTCTCCTGGCCCTGGAAATGTGGGATCTCCTGGATCTCCTGGGTCTCCTGGCCCTGGAAATGTGGGATCTCCTGGACACCTGGGTCTCCTGGCCCTGGAAATGTGGGATCTCCTGGACACCTGGGTCTCCTGGCCCTGGAAATGTGGGATCTCCTGGATCTCCTGGGTCTCGTGGCCCTGGAAATGTGGGATCTCCTGGATCTCCTGGGTCTCCTGGCCCTGGAAATGTGGGATCTCCTGGACACCTGGGTCTCCTGGCCCTGGAAATGTGGGATCTCCTGGATCTCCTGGGTCTCGTGGCCCTGGAAATGTGGGATCTCCTGGACACCTGGGTCTCCTGGCCCTGGAAATGTGGGATCTCCTGGCCACCTGGGTCTCCTGGCCCTGGAAATGTGGGATCTCCTGGACACCTGGGTCTCCTGGCCCTGGAAATGTGGGATCTCCTGGACACCTGGGTCTCGTGGCCCTGGAAATGTGGGATCTCCTGGATCTCCTGGGTCTCCTGGCCCTGGAAATGTGGGATCTCCTGGACACCTGGGTCTCGTGGCCCTGGAAATGTGGGATCTCCTGGATCTCCTGGGTCTCGTGGCCCTGGAAATGTGGGATCTCCTGGACACCTGGGTCTCCTGGCCCTGGAAATGTGGGATCTCCTGGACACCTGGGTCTCCTGGCCCTGGAAATGTGGGATCTCCTGGACACCTGGGTCTCCTGGCCCTGGAAATGTGGGATCTCCTGGATCTCCTGGGTCTCGTGGCCCTGGAAATGTGGGATCTCCTGGATCTCCTGGGTCTCCTGGCCCTGGAAATGTGGGATCTCCTGGACACCTGGGTCTCCTGGCCCTGGAAATGTGGGATCTCCTGGATCTCCTGGGTCTCGTGGCCCTGGAAATGTGGGATCTCCTGGACACCTGGGTCTCCTGGCCCTGGAAATGTGGGATCTCCTGGATCTCCTGGGTCTCCTGGCCCTGGAAATGTGGGATCTCCTGGACACCTGGGTCTCCTGGCCCTGGAAATGTGGGATCTCCTGGACACCTGGGTCTCCTGGCCCTGGAAATGTGGGATCTCCTGGATCTCCTGGGTCTCGTGGCCCTGGAAATGTGGGATCTCCTGGACACCTGGCCCTGGAAATGTGGGATCTCCTGGATCTCCTGGGTCTCGTGGCCCTGGAAATGTGGGATCTCCTGGACACCTGGGTCTCCTGGCCCTGGAAATGTGGGATCTCCTGGACACCTGGGTCTCCTGGCCCTGGAAATGTGGGATCTCCTGGACACCTGGCCCTGGAAATGTGGGATCTCCTGGATCTCCTGGGTCTCCTGGCCCTGGAAATGTGGGATCTCCTGGACACCTGGGTCTCCTGGCCCTGGAAATGTGGGATCTCCTGGATCTCCTGGGTCTCGTGGCCCTGGAAATGTGGGATCTCCTGGACACCTGGGTCTCCTGGCCCTGGAAATGTGGGATCTCCTGGCCACCTGGGTCTCCTGGCCCTGGAAATGTGGGATCTCCTGGACACCTGGGTCTCCTGGCCCTGGAAATGTGGGATCTCCTGGACACCTGGGTCTCGTGGCCCTGGAAATGTGGGATCTCCTGGATCTCCTGGGTCTCCTGGCCCTGGAAATGTGGGATCTCCTGGACACCTGGGTCTCGTGGCCCTGGAAATGTGGGATCTCCTGGATCTCCTGGGTCTCGTGGCCCTGGAAATGTGGGATCTCCTGGACACCTGGGTCTCCTGGCCCTGGAAATGTGGGATCTCCTGGACACCTGGGTCTCCTGGCCCTGGAAATGTGGGATCTCCTGGACACCTGGGTCTCCTGGCCCTGGAAATGTGGGATCTCCTGGATCTCCTGGGTCTCGTGGCCCTGGAAATGTGGGATCTCCTGGATCTCCTGGGTCTCCTGGCCCTGGAAATGTGGGATCTCCTGGACACCTGGGTCTCCTGGCCCTGGAAATGTGGGATCTCCTGGATCTCCTGGGTCTCGTGGCCCTGGAAATGTGGGATCTCCTGGACACCTGGGTCTCCTGGCCCTGGAAATGTGGGATCTCCTGGATCTCCTGGGTCTCCTGGCCCTGGAAATGTGGGATCTCCTGGACACCTGGGTCTCCTGGCCCTGGAAATGTGGGATCTCCTGGACACCTGGGTCTCCTGGCCCTGGAAATGTGGGATCTCCTGGATCTCCTGGGTCTCGTGGCCCTGGAAATGTGGGATCTCCTGGACACCTGGCCCTGGAAATGTGGGATCTCCTGGATCTCCTGGGTCTCGTGGCCCTGGAAATGTGGGATCTCCTGGACACCTGGGTCTCCTGGCCCTGGAAATGTGGGATCTCCTGGACACCTGGGTCTCCTGGCCCTGGAAATGTGGGATCTCCTGGACACCTGGCCCTGGAAATGTGGGATCTCCTGGATCTCCTGGGTCTCCTGGCCCTGGAAATGTGGGATCTCCTGGACACCTGGGTCTCCTGGCCCTGGAAATGTGGGATCTCCTGGATCTCCTGGGTCTCGTGGCCCTGGAAATGTGGGATCTCCTGGACACCTGGGTCTCCTGGCCCTGGAAATGTGGGATCTCCTGGATCTCCTGGGTCTCGTGGCCCTGGAAATGTGGGATCTCCTGGATCTCCTGGGTCTCCTGGCCCTGGAAATGTGGGATCTCCTGGACACCTGGCCCTGGAAATGTGGGATCTCCTGGATCTCCTGGGTCTCGTGGCCCTGGAAATGTGGGATCTCCTGGATCTCCTGGGTCTCCTGGCCCTGGAAATGTGGGATCTCCTGGACACCTGGGTCTCCTGGCCCTGGAAATGTGGGATCTCCTGGATCTCCTGGGTCTCGTGGCCCTGGAAATGTGGGATCTCCTGGACACCTGGGTCTCCTGGCCCTGGAAATGTGGGATCTCCTGGATCTCCTGGGTCTCCTGGCCCTGGAAATGTGGGATCTCCTGGACACCTGGGTCTCCTGGCCCTGGAAATGTGGGATCTCCTGGACACCTGGGTCTCCTGGCCCTGGAAATGTGGGATCTCCTGGATCTCCTGGGTCTCGTGGCCCTGGAAATGTGGGATCTCCTGGATCTCCTGGGTCTCGTGGCCCTGGAAATGTGGGATCTCCTGGACACCTGGGTCTCCTGGCCCTGGAAATGTGGGATCTCCTGGATCTCCTGGGTCTCGTGGCCCTGGAAATGTGGGATCTCCTGGATCTCCTGGGTCTCCTGGCCCTGGAAATGTGGGATCTCCTGGACACCTGGCCCTGGAAATGTGGGATCTCCTGGATCTCCTGGGTCTCGTGGCCCTGGAAATGTGGGATCTCCTGGATCTCCTGGGTCTCGTGGCCCTGGAAATGTGGGATCTCCTGGACACCTGGGTCTCCTGGCCCTGGAAATGTGGGATCTCCTGGATCTCCTGGGTCTCGTGGCCCTGGAAATGTGGGATCTCCTGGATCTCCTGGGTCTCCTGGCCCTGGAAATGTGGGATCTCCTGGACACCTGGGTCTCGTGGCCCTGGAAATGTGGGATCTCCTGGATCTCCTGGGTCTCCTGGCCCTGGAAATGTGGGATCTCCTGGACACCTGGGTCTCCTGGCCCTGGAAATGTGGGATCTCCTGGACACCTGGGTCTCCTGGCCCTGGAAATGTGGGATCTCCTGGATCTCCTGGGTCTCGTGGCCCTGGAAATGTGGGATCTCCTGGATCTCCTGGGTCTCCTGGCCCTGGAAATGTGGGATCTCCTGGACACCTGGGTCTCCTGGCCCTGGAAATGTGGGATCTCCTGGATCTCCTGGGTCTCGTGGCCCTGGAAATGTGGGATCTCCTGGACACCTGGGTCTCCTGGCCCTGGAAATGTGGGATCTCCTGGATCTCCTGGGTCTCGTGGCCCTGGAAATGTGGGATCTCCTGGACACCTGGGTCTCCTGGCCCTGGAAATGTGGGATCTCCTGGATCTCCTGGGTCTCGTGGCCCTGGAAATGTGGGATCTCCTGGATCTCCTGGGTCTCGTGGCCCTGGAAATGTGGGATCTCCTGGATCTCCTGGGTCTCCTGGCCCTGGAAATGTGGGATCTCCTGGACACCTGGGTCTCGTGGCCCTGGAAATGTGGGATCTCCTGGATCTCCTGGGTCTCGTGGCCCTGGAAATGTGGGATCTCCTGGACACCTGGGTCTCCTGGCCCTGGAAATGTGGGATCTCCTGGATCTCCTGGGTCTCGTGGCCCTGGAAATGTGGGATCTCCTGGATCTCCTGGGTCTCGTGGCCCTGGAAATGTGGGATCTCCTGGACACCTGGGTCTCCTGGCCCTGGAAATGTGGGATCTCCTGGATCTCCTGGCCCTGGAAATGTGGGATCTCCTGGACACCTGGATCTCCTGGCCCTGGAAATGTGGGATCTCCTGGATCTCCTGGGTCTCGTGGCCCTGGAAATGTGGGATCTCCTGGATCTCCTGGGTCTCCTGGCCCTGGAAATGTGGGATCTCCTGGACACCTGGCCCTGGAAATGTGGGATCTCCTGGACACCTGGGTCTCCTGGCCCTGGAAATGTGGGATCTCCTGGATCTCCTGGGTCTCGTGGCCCTGGAAATGTGGGATCTCCTGGATCTCCTGGGTCTCGTGGCCCTGGAAATGTGGGATCTCCTGGACACCTGGGTCTCCTGGCCCTGGAAATGTGGGATCTCCTGGATCTCCTGGGTCTCGTGGCCCTGGAAATGTGGGATCTCCTGGATCTCCTGGGTCTCCTGGCCCTGGAAATGTGGGATCTCCTGGATCTCCTGGGTCTCCTGGCCCTGGAAATGTGGGATCTCCTGGACACCTGGGTCTCTTGGCCCTGGAAATGTGGGATCTCCTGGATCTCCTGGACACCTGGGTCTCCTGGCCCTGGAAATGTGGGATCTCCTGGATCTCCTGGGTCTCCTGGCCCTGGAAATGTGGGACCTCCTGGATCTCCTGGACACCTGGCTCTCCTGGCCCTGGAAATGTGGGATCTCCGGGATCTCCTGGCCCTGGAAATGTGGGATCTCCTGGACACCTGGGTCTCTTGGCTCTGGAAATGTGGGACCTCCTGGATCTCCTGGCCCTGGAAATGTGGGATCTCCTAGATCTCCTGGGTCTCCTGGCCCTGGACCTGTGGGATCCCCCGCGTCCCCCGCGTCCCCCGTGTCCCCTCACCTGATGATGAAGTTGTGGGCCAGCAGGGCCGGCCCCTCGGGCCGCAGGCGGCTGTAGACCCAGGTCCAGCCCAGGCCGTCCTTGCGCTGCAGCCGCGTCACCAGCTCCCCCCGCGCCTCGGCGCCCGCGCCGGCTGTGGGGACACGGGGACACCGGTGAGAACGTCAGCGGGGACAGCTGGGGGGGGTTGGGGACACGGGGGCATCGAGGAGAACATCAATGGGGACATGGGGACATCAATGGGGACAGGAGAACATCAAGGAGAACATCAATGGGGACAACTGGGGGGGTTGGGGACACGGGGACATCAAGGAGAACATCAACGGGGACAACTTAGGGGGTTTGGGGACACAAGAACATCAAGGAGAACATCAATGGGGACACGAGAACATCAACGGGGACACGAGAACATCAAGGAGAACATCAATGGGGACACAAGAACATCAATGGGGACACGGGGACATCATGGAGAACATCAATGGGGACACGGGGACATCAATGGGGACACGAGAACATCAAGGAGAACATCAATGGGGACAACTGGGGGGGGTTGGGGACACGAGAACATCAAGGAGAACATCAATGGGGACACGAGAACATCAATGGGGACACGAGAACATCAACGGGGACACAAGAACATCAAGGAGAACATCAATGGGGACACAGGGACATCAATGGTGACACGGGGACATCAATGGGGACACGAGAACATCAAGGAGAACATCAATGGGGACACGGGGACATCAAGGAGAACATCAATGGGGACATGAGAACATCAATGGGGACACGGGGACATCAATGGGGACGTGAGAACATCAAGGAGAACATCAATGGGGACACGGGGACATCAAGGAGAACATCAATGGGGACAACTTGGGGGGGTTGGGGACACGGGGACATCAAGGAGAACATCAATGGGGACAACTGGGGGGTGTTGAGGACACGAGAACATCAATGGGGGCACGAGAACATCAAGGAGAACATCGACGGGGCCAACTGGGGTGGCTGGGGACATGAGAACATCGATGACAACATCCATGGGGACAACGGAGGGGGACGGGGACACCAATGGGGACACGAGAACATGGACGGGGACGTCAACGGGGGCACCAGGGGGTGAATAAGGACACGAGAACTTCAAGGAGAACATCAAGGGGGCCACCTGGGGTGGTTGGGGACGTCAAGGGGGACACATGGAGACCCGGAGACTCAAGAGACAGTTGGAGGGGGGTGATGGAGACCTCCGGGGACCTTGGGGACGGTCGGAGGGGACGCGGGGAGCCCAGGTGACGGGCGGTGGGGGGGGGAGGGGACACTCACCCAGGCGGAGGTGCTGGCGGGCGACGTGGCCGAGGTCCTCGGGGTGGAGGAGACGATACCAGGAGCGACCCAGGAGCTCCCCACGCCCGTAGCCCAGGTGGATCAGGACACTGAGGGACAACACGGCGGCGTCTGGACCTTCTCCTGGACGCCTGGAGCCCCTCCTGGACACCTGGAGCCCCTCCTAGATACCTGGATCTCCTCCTAGATACCTGATCTCCTCCTAGATGTCTGGACCCCCTCCTAGATACCTGGATCTCCTCCTAGATGTCTGGATCTCCTCCTGGTCGCCTGGATCTCCTCCTGGACACCTGGATCCCCTCCTAGATACCTGGATCCCCTCCTGGACACCTGGAGCCCCTTCTGGACACCTGGAGCCCCTCCTAGATACCTGGATCTCCTCCTGGTCACCTGGATCCCCTCCTAGATACCTGGATCTCCTCCTGGTCACCTGGATCCCCTCCTAGATACCTGGATCTCCTCCTGGTCACCTGGATCCCCTCCTAGATACCTGGATCTCCTCCTAGATGTCTGGATCTCCTCCTGGTCGCCTGGATCTCCTCCTGGACACCTGGATCCCCTCCTAGATACCTGGATCCCCTCCTGGACACCTGGAGCCCCTTCTGGACACCTGGAGCCCCTCCTAGATACCTGGATCTCCTCCTGGTCACCTGGATCCCCTCCTAGATACCTGGATCTCCTCCTGGTCACCTGGATCCCCTCCTAGATACCTGGATCTCCTCCTGGTCACCTGGATCCCCTCCTAGATACCTGGATCTCCTCCTAGATATCCGAATCCCCTCCTAGACACCTGGATCTCCTCCTAGATGTCTGGATCTCCTCCTGGTCGCCTGGATCTCCTCCTAGATACCTGAATCCCCTCCTAGATGTCTGGATCTCCTCCTGGTCACCTGGATCTCCTCTTAGATACCTGGAGCCCCTCCTAGATACCTGGATCCCCTCCTAGATACCTGGATCTCCTCCTAGATGTCTGGATCTCCTCCTGGTCACCTGAATCCCCTCCTAGATACCCGAATCCCCTCCTAGATGTCTGGATCTCCTCCTGGTCACCTGAATCCCCTCCTAGATACCCAAATCCCCTCCTAGACACCTGGATCTCCTCCTGGTCACCTGGATCCCCTCCTAGATACCTGGATCTCCTCCTGGTCACCTGGATCCCCTCCTAGATACCTGGATCCCCTCCTAGATACCCGAATCCCCTCCTAGATGTCTGGATCTCCTCCTGGTCACCTGGATCCCCTCCTAGATACCCGAATCCCCTCCTAGACACCCGAATCCCCTCCTAGATGTCTGGATCTCCTCCTGGTCAGCTGGATCCCCTCCTAGATACCTGGCTCCCCTCCTGGACACCTGGCCCTCCTCCCAGAGCCTGGATCCCGTCCCGGCTCCTCACCTGTCGGAGACGTCGAGCAGGGCGAGGTCGCGGGCGTGGCGGCTCTGGAAGGCCGGCAGGAGGAGGCAGTCGGGACAGGGCCACGGGGGAGGGTCCAAGGGGGCGCAGAAGGCCACGAAGAGCCCCGGCAGGGCCCCGGGAGGTCCCGGGGGCGCCTGGAAACGGCCCCGCAGCAGCACCAGCTTCCGGCCGGCGCTGGGCCGGCGCGAGGCCCGCGACGTGGTGAAGCGGCAGCGGAAGAGGCGCTCTGGGCGGGGACGAGGCTAGGTTGGTCTCCGTGGCCTCCATCCATCCATCCATCCATCCCTCTATCTTCTCATCCATCCAACCCTCTATCTTATCCATCCATCCATCCATCCATCCATCCCTCCATCCTCTATCTTCTCATCCATCCAATCTTCTATCTTCTCATCCATCCATCCATCCCTCCATCCTCTACCTTCTCATGCATCCATCCCTCTATCTTCTTCTCCATCCATCCATCCATCCATCCATCCTCTATCTTCTCCTCCATCCAACCCTCTATCTTCTCATCCATCCATCCATCCATCCATTCATCCAACCCTCTATCTTCTCCTCCCTCCATCCATCCATCCCTTCATCTTCCAATCCATCCATCCCTCCACCATCCATCTTCTCATCCATCCATCCCTCTATCTTCTCATCCATCCATCCTCTATCTTCTCATCCATCCATCCATCCATCCATCCATCCCTCTGTCTTCTCACTCATCCCTCCATCCACCCATCCATCCATCCTCCATCTTCTCCTCCATCCATCCATCCCTCCATCCATCCATCCACCCATCCATCCTCTATCTCCTCATCCATCCCTCTATTTTCTCCTCCATCCATCCCTCTATCTTCGCACTCATCCATCCATCCCTCCATCCATCCTCTATCTTCTCATCCATCCATCCATCCATCCATCCATCCATCCTCTATCTTCTCATCCATCCAGCCCTCTATCTTCTCACTCATCCATCCATCCATCCATCCCTCCATCCATCCATCCCTCTATCCCTCCCTCCATCCCTCCATCCCTCCATCCCTCCATCCATCCATCCATCCATCCATCCATCCATCCTCTATCTTCTCCTCCATCCATTTTCTATCTTCTCCTCCATCCAATCCTCTATCTTCTCCTCCATCCATCCACCCCTCCATCCATCCATCCATCCATCCCTCTATCTTCTCATCCATCCATCCTCTATCTTCTCTTCCATCCATCCCTCTATCTTCTCCTCCATCCATCCCTCTATCTTCTCACTCATCCATCCATCCATCCATCCCTCCACCATCCATCCTCTATCTTCTCATCCATCCATCCCTCTATCTTCTCCTCCATCCCTCCATCCCTCCCTCCATCCCTCCACGTCCCCCAAGCCCCCCAGCTCCCTCACCCACCTGCCTGGGGGGGGCCGGGCAGGTTGAGCTGGTGACGAACGAGGGGATGATCTGCTGGGTCCAGGAGGTCGTAGATGCTGTCACCCTGCGCCACCAGGTCCACCTGCAGGGGACGAGGTGAGGAGATCAGCACCCTGAGCCCCAGGACCTCCTCGTGGAGAGGTTCCTCACCCATCACCCTGAGCCCCAGGACCTCCTCGTGGAGAGGTTCCTCACCCATCACCCTGAGCCCCAGGACCTCCTCGTGGAGGAGATCCTCACCCATCACCCTGAGCCCCAGGACCTCCTCGTGGAGAAGGTTCCTCACCCATCACCCTGAGCCCCAGGACCTCCTCGTGGAGAAGGTTCCTCACCCATCACCCTGAGCCCCAGGACCTCCTCGTGGAGAAGGTTCCTCACCCATCACCCTGAGCCCCAGGACCTCCTCATGGAGAAGGTTCCTCACCCATCACCCTGAGCCCCAGGACCTCCTCGTGGAGAGGTTCCTCACCCATCACCCTGAGCCCCAGGACCTCCTCGTGGAGGAGATCCTCACCCATCACCCTGAGCCCCAGGACCTCCTCGTGGAGAAGGTTCCTCACCCATCGCCCTGAGCCCCAGGACCTCCTCGTGGAGAGGTTCCTCACCCATCGCCCTGAGCCCCAGGACCTCCTCGTGGAGAAGATCCTCACCCATCACCCTGAGCCCCAGGACCTCCTCGTGGAGGAGATCCTCACCCATCACCCTGAGCCCCAGGACCTCCTCGTGGAGAAGGTTCTTCACCCATCACCCTGAGCCCCAGGACCTCCTCGTGGAGAAGGTTCTTCACCCATCACCCTGAGCCCCAGGACCTCCTCATGGAGAGGTTCCTCACCCATCACCCTGAGCCCCAGGACCTCCTCGTGGAGAGGTTCCTCACCCATCGCCCTGAGCCCCAGGACCTCCTCATGGAGAGGTTCCTCACCCATCACCCTGAGCCCCAGGACCTCCTCGTGGAGAGGTTCCTCACCCATCACCCATCGCCCTGAGCCCCAGGACCTCATGGAGCAGGTTCCTCACCATGGAGTGTCCCAGGTGCTGGGCGACGTTGTCGGTGACTCCCACCAGCTTCCCCTCGCGGGTCACGGCCAAGAGGAACCCGGGCAGCGAGGCCACCAGGTCGGCCAGCTCCGGGCCCCCCAGCAGCTCCATGGGGGCTCCTCGCGTGGGGCCTGCGCGGAGGAGACGACCCTCGTCATCGCGTCTGCTCGGCCCCGGCCCAGCCCGGGATGTCCCGGGGACCCAAAGCGGCCCCCGGGGGGTCACCAGGGCCACCACTGGGGTCACCAGGGCCACCCGGGGGGTCACCAGGGCCACCACTGGGGTCACCAAGGCCACCAGTGGGGTCACCAGGGCCACCCGGGGGGTCACCAGGGCCACCACTGGGGTCACCAAGGCCACCAGTGGGGTCAACAGGGCCACCCGGGGGGTCACCAGGGCCACCCAGGGGGTCACCAAGGCCACCAGTGGGGTCACCAGGGCCACCAGTGGGGTCACCAGGGCCACCAGTGGATCCTTTATCCCTGATCCCGGATCCCTGATCCCTTATCCCTGATTCCTGATCCGTGATCCTTGATCCCTTATTCAAGATCCCTTATTCCTTATCCCAGATCCCTGTCTCTTATCCCTTATCCCAGATCTTTTATCCCTTATCCCTGATCCCTGATCCCTTATCCCTGATCCCTTATCCCTGATTCCTGATCCGTGATCCTTGATCCCTTATTCAAGATCCCTTATTCCTTATCCCAGATCCCTGTCTCTTATCCCTTATCCCAGATCTTTTATCCCTGATCCCTTATCCCTGTCCCTTATCCCTGATCCCTGATCCCTTATCCCTTATCCCTTATCCCTGATCCCTTATCCCTGTCCCTTATCCCTTATCCCAGATCCCTTATCCCTGATCCCTGATTCCTGATCCCTGATCCCTTATTCCAGATCCCTTATCCCTGATCCCTTATCCCTGTCCCTTATCCCTGATCCCTGATCCCTGATCCCTTATCCCTGTCCCTTATCCCAGATCCTTGATCCCTTATCCCTGTCTCTTATCCCAGATCCCTTATCCCTGATCCCTGGTCCCTGATCCCTGTCTCTTATCCCTTATCCCTGATGCCTTATTCCTTATCCCAGATCCCTGATCCCTTATCCCTGATCCCTGATCCCTTACCCCTTATCCCTGGTCCCTTACCCCTTATCCCTGATGCCTTATTCCTTATCCCTTATCCCTTATTCCTTATCCCCGATGCCTTATTCCTTATCCCAGATCCCTTATCCCTGATCCCTTATCCCTTATCTCTTATCCCTTATTGCAGATCCCAGATCCCTGTCCCTTATCCCTGATCCTTTATCCCTTATCCCTTATCCTTTATCCCTTATCCCTTATCCCTTATCCCTTATCCCTTATCCCTTATCCCTTATCCCTGATCCCTTACCCCTGATCCCTTATCCCTTATCCCTTATCCCAGATCCCTTATCCCCGATCCCTTATCCCAGATCTCTTATCCCTTATCGCAGATCCCTGTCCCTTATCCCTGATCCATTATCCCTTACTCCTTATCCCTTATCCCTGATCCCTGATCCCTTATCCCTTATTCCTTATCCCAGATCCCTGCCTCTTATCACTTATCCCAGATCTCTTATCCTTTACCCCTTATCACAGACCCCAGATCCCTGTCCCTTATCCCTTATCCCTGATCCCTGATCCATTACCCTTTATCCCTGATCCCTGATCCCTTATCCCTTATTCCTTATCCCAGATCCCTGCCTCTTATCACTTATCCCAGATCTTTTATCCTTTATCCCTTATCACAGACCCCTGTGCCTTATCCCTTATCCCTGATCCCTGATCCATTACCCTTTATCCCTGATCCCTTATCCCTGATCCCTGGTCCCTGGTCCCAGATCCCTCTCTCTTATCCCAGATCCCGTATCCCTTATCCCAGATCTCTTATCCCTTATCCCTGGCCCCTGGTCCCTGGTCCCTGGTCTCTGGTCCCAGATCCCAGTCTCTTACGGGATGTGGGGATCCCGTATCCCTTATCCCTTATCCCAGATCCCTTATCCCTTATCCCGTATCCCTTATCCCTTATCCCAGATCCCTTATCCCAGATCCCAGATCCCTTATCCCAGACCCCCGATCCCTTTATCCCTTTATCCCTTTCCCGCGGCCGCTGTCCGCGGTGCTGAACCCCCCCCGGTCGCTGTCCGCGGTGCTGAACCCGCTCCCCGAACCCTCCCCCGGAGCCGCCGCTGTCCCTGGTGCTGAACCCCGCTCCCGGTGCCTCCCCCGGTTCCTCCCTCCCTCCCGGTACCGGTTTCCCCCTCCCAGCCCGCTGCTCGGCTCCCGCTTCCAACCCTCTCCAGTCCCTCTGGCCCCCATGAGTCCCGGTCCCATCCCGATTCTGACCCCCTGCTCCCATCCCAGTGCTTATTCCCCGCTCCGTTCTGGTCCCTCAACCCAACCTCTCCATCCCATCTCAACCCAACCTCTCCGTCCCACCCCATCTTTCCTCCTGAGGGGGGAAGAGAGGTTGGGTTGACATGGAAGAGGGGCTGGAGAACCTCTCTTCCCCTCCGCCAACCCAGCCTCTCCCTCCCCTCTTCCACCTCAGCCCAACCTCTCTTCCTCCTCAACCCAACCTCTCCATCTCAACTCAACCTAAACTCTCCATCCCATCTATCCCATCCAAATCTCTCCATCCCAACCCAATCTCTCTATCCCATCCCAACCCCTCCATCCAAACCCCATCTCTCTATCCCATCCCGACCTCTCCATCCCAACTCAACCTCTCTATCCCAACCTCTCTATCCCATCCCAACCTCTCTATCCCGACCTCTCCATCCCAATCTCTCCATTCCAACCTCTCCATCCCAACCTCTCCATCCCATCCTAACCTCTCCATCCCAACCTCTCCATCCCAACCCAACCTCTCCATCCAAACCCAATCTCTCTATCCCAATCTCTCTATCTCAACCTCTCCACCTCAACCTCTCCCTCCCAACCTCTCCACCTCAACCTCTCCATCCCAACCTCTCCATCCCAACCTCTCCACCTCAACCTCTCCACCCCAACCCAACCTCTCCATCCCATCCCAACCTCTCCATCCAAACCCAATCTCTCCATCCCATCCCAACCTCTCCATCCAAACCCAATCTCTCTATCCAAACCTCTCCATCCCAACCCAACCTCTCCACCCCAACCTCTCCATCCCAACCCAACCTCTCCATCCCAACCTCTCTATCCCAACCTCTCCACCTCAACCTCTCCATCCCAACCTCTCCATTCCAACCTCTCCATCCCAACCTCTCCATCCCAATCTCTCCATCCCAATCTCTCCATCCCAACCCAACCTCTCCATCCCAACCTCTCCACCCCAACCTCTCTATCCCAACCTCTCCATCCCAACCTCTCCACCTCAACCTCTCCATCCCAACCTCTCCACCTCAACCTCTCCATCCCATCCCAACCTCTCCAACCCAACCTCTCCACCCCAACCTCTCCGTCCCCTCGCGTCCCCCGTCGCCGCCGCCTCACCGGGTCGCAGACAGGCTCCCTTGCGGGTGTAGATGCAGGCGAGGGCCATGACGTGGAGGTAGGAGAGCCGGGGCCGGTCCCCGTCGGGCAGCGGGAGGAGGTCGCGGAGGGCTCGGATCTCGGCGTTGATCTGATCCCTCCGCGCCTTGGAGGCGCCTTTGGTGGAGCGGAGCATCCTCACGCCGCGCCGCCGCCCGACAGGCCCTTTATATGGACCGGAGGGGCCTTCGTCACCGACACGTCACCCCCACCCCCCCCCCAACCCCTCCCATGGTTTTTTTTTTTTTTTTTTGGGGGGGGGTGGGGCAGCGTCAGCGCTGACGCGAACGCGCGCGGGGACGTAAAGGGAGGGGGGGGGGAGGATGGAGGAGAGAGGAGGGGGGGGGGAGGCGTTAAAGAGGTTCGAACCGAAATAGGAGATGGGGGGGGAAGGGGGGCACACGCACCCCCCCACCTGCGGAAAAAGGGGGGGGTGGGAGGGGGGAGAGGTGAGGGGGGGGTGATGGAAGGGTTAATAGAGGGGTGATGGGGGATGGAAGGGTTAATGGGGGGATTGAAGGTTAATAGGGGGGTGGATGGAGGGATGGGGGTGATGGAAGGATCAATAGGGGAGATGGAAGGGTTAATAGGGGGTGGATGGGGGCATTGAAGGGTTAATAGGGGGGTGGAAGGGTTAATAGGGGGATTGAAGGGTTAATAGGGGGGTGGATGGAGGGATGGGGGTGATAGAAGGATCAATAGGGAGATGGAAGGGTTAATAGGGGGTGGATGGGGGCATTGAAGGGTTAATAGGGGGGTGAAGGGTTAATAGGGGGATTGAAGGGTTAATAGGGGGGTGGATGGAGGGATGAGGGGGATGGAAGGATTAATAGGGGGGTGGATGGGGGTGATGGGGGCATTGAAGGGTTAATAGGGGTGGATGGGGGCATTGAAGAGTTAATGGGGGGTGGATGGAGGGATGGGGGTGATGGAAGGATTAATAGGGGGTGGATGGGGGGATGGGGGCACTGAAGGGTTAATAGGGGGTGGATGGGGGTGATGGGGGGATGGAAGGGGGGATGGGGAGATGGAAGGGTTAATAGGGGGTGGATGGGGGCATTGAAGGGTTAATAGGGGGTGGATGGGGGGCATTGAAGGGTTAATAGGGGGATCAAAGGGTTTATAGGGGTGGAAGGGTTAATAGGAGGTGGATGGGGGCATTGAAGGGTTAATAGGGGGGTGGAAGGGTTAATAGGGGGATTGAAGGGTTAATAGGGGGGTGGATGGAGGGATGAGGGGGATGGAAGGATTAATAGGGGGGTGGATGGGGGTGATGGGGGCATTGAAGGGTTAATAGGGGTGGATGGAGGGATGGGGGTGATGGAAGGATTAATAGGGGGGTGGATGGGGGTGATGGGGGATGGAAGGGGGGATGGGGGAGATGGAAGGGTTAATAGGGGGTGGATGGGGGCATTGAAGGGTTAATAGGCGGGATCAAAGGGTTTATAGGGGTGGAAGGGTTAATAGGAGGTGGATGGGGGCATTGAAGGGTTAATGGGGGATTGAAGGGTTAATAGGGGGATGGAAGGGTTAATGGGGGGGTGGATGGAGGGAGGGGGGGATGGAAGGATTAATAGGGGGGTGGATGGGGGTGGATGGGGGCACTGAAGGGTTAATAGGGGGTGGATGGGGGTGATGGGGGAGATGGAAGGGTTAATAGGGGGGTGGATGGGGGCATTGAAGGGTTAATGGGGAGGTGGAAGGGTTAATTGGGGGTGATGGGGCATTGAAGGGTTAATGGGGGGGTGGAAGGGTTAATAGGGGGGTGGATGGAGGGATGGGGTGATGGAAGGATCAATAGGGGGATTGAAGGGTTAATAGGGGTGGAAGGAGTAGGTGGAAGGGGGATGGGGAGACTGGAAGGGTTAATGGGGGTGAAAGGGTTAATGGGGGTGAAAGGGTTAATGGGGGATGGAAATGGGGGATGGAAATGGGGGGATGGATGAGGGGGGGTCAACAAGGAGGGAGGGGGGGTCAATGGGGATGGGGGGAAGGGTTGGGGGGGTCAATGGAAGAGGGACAGAGGACATGGGGGGTCAAGGGCTGGACAGACAGACGGACATGGGGGGTCAATGGGGTGGGGGGGTCAAGGATGGACAGACAGATGGACGGGGGGGTCAATGGGGGGAAGGGGGAAGGTTTGGGGGGGGTCAAGGGAATGGACAGAGGGACATGGGGGGTCAAGGGATGGACAGACAGACGGACATGGGGGGTCAATGGGGTGGGGGGGGTCAAGGATGGACAGACAGACGCGACAAGGGGGGGGTCAATAGGGTGGGGGGGGGGTCAAGGATGGACAGACAGACGGACAAAGGGGGGGGTCAATGGGGTGTGGGGGGGTCAAGGATGGACGGACAGACGGACAAGGGAGGGGGTCAATGGGGTGGGGGGGGGTCAAGGATGGACAGACAGACGGACAAGGGGGGGGTCAATGGGGTGGGGGGGTCAAGGATGGACAGACAGACAGACAAGGGGATTTTTTGACCCCCCCCCTCTTTTTTTTTTAATTTTTTTTTTTTAATTTTTTTTTTTTTTTTTCAATTTTAGC
>NW_027206995.1:0-86562 GCF_032191515.1 Phaenicophaeus curvirostris | reverse complement strand
CCTCCCCCCCTCTCCCAGGCTGCACCCCCTGGTGAAAGGAAAAAAGGGGGGGGTAATTAGGAGAGGGGGTGCACCCCCTAATTGCCCCCCCCCCAATTACCCCCCCATCAGGCTGCACCCCCTAATTGCCCCCTCTAATTATCCCTCCATCAGGCTGTAATTACTAATTATCCTTCTCTAATTACCTTCCCCAAGCTGCACCCCCTAATTGCCCCACCAATTATCCCCCCAGGCTGCAACCCCCTAATTACCCTCCTCTAATTACCCTCCCCAGGCTGTACCCCATAATTACCCCCCTAATTATCCCCCCCAGGCTGCAAGCCCCCTAATTACCCCCCTAATTACCCTCCCCGGGCTACATCCCCTAATTGCCCCCCCTAATTACCCTCTCCAGGCTGCACCCCCCTAATTACCCCCTCTAATTGCTCCCCCTAATTGCCCCCCCTAATTACCCCCATAATTAGAGACTGGGGGGCAGCACTGACCCCCCCCTTCCGAACTCTTCAATGTAAATGGGGGGGGCACCTCAATTTTTGGGGGGTCCCCTCATTTTTTAGCCCCCTCTTCACTTCTAGCCCCCCCCATCTTATTTTTGGGGGGGGTCCCCCCTCATTTTGGGGGGGTTCCCTCGTTTTGGGGGGGTTCCCCTTATTGTTGCCCCCCCTCCAGTTTAGGGGGGGGCTCAATAAATTTGGGGACCCCCCCCAGTGCCTCCTGGAGTCGTTTCCTGCCCCCCCCCCCAGTATCCGGCGGAGCCGCATCCGGTTGAGTCACCCCTAAACTGGGAGGGAACTGGGTGTACTGGGAGGGGACTGGGGGGGACTGGGTGTACTGGGAGGGGACTGGGGGGGGACTGGGTGTACTGGGAGGGGACTGGGAGGGGACTGGGTGGGGAACTGGGAGGGCCTGGGGGTGCTACTGGGAGGGACTGGGGGGGTCTGAGGTAAGTGGGGGTGGTGCTGGGGGGGACTGGGGGTAACTGGGAGCACTGGAGGGGAAGTGGGGGCAACTGGGAGCAGACTGGGAGCACAGGACGTGTACTGGGAGCAACTGGGAAGGGACTGGGACAGGACTGGGAGCAACTGGGAAGGGACTGGGAGCACTGGGGGGACTGGGACAGGACTGGGAGCAACTGGGAAGGAACTGGGAGGGGCTGGGAAGGGACTGGGAGCACTGGGGGAGACTGGGAAGGTACTGGGGGGACTGAGAGGGGACTGGGAGGAGACTGGGAGCAACTGGGTAGTGACTGGGAAGGTACTGGGAACACAGGGCGTGTACTGGGAGCAACTGGGAGGGGAACTGGAGCAACTGGGAGGGGACTGGGAGCACGGGGGGGGTCTGGGAAGGTACTGGGAGCAACTGGGGAGGGACTGGGAAGGTACTGGGAGCAACTGGGAGGGGAACTGGAGCGACTGGGTGGGGACTGGGAGCACGGGGGGGTCTGGGAAGGTACTGCGAGCAACTGGGAGAGGAACCGGAGCCACTGGGAGGGGACTGGGAGCAACTGGGAGGGGACTGGGAGCACTGGGAGCGACTGGGGGAGGGGGGACACGCCTCGAGCACCTCCAAGCCCGGGGATTCCCCCTCCAGGCCCCGCCCCCCTCGGGGGTTTCCCCTGCGCTCAGCCAATCACCGCGGGGTTTCCCCTTTAAGCCCCGCCCCCTTTTCCCGCGCCCCTTGGCCCCGCCCCCTCAGCGCCGCGCTGTCCAATCACGTGGCCGCGCGCGCCCTCGACCACGCCCCCTGCCGCCTGGCCACGCCCCCTCCGTGCCCGGCTGGGCTCCCCTGGGTCCTCCTGCCCGCCCGCTTCCCCCCCCCCCGCCTTCCCCGGGCTCCCCCCCCCCCCCCCCCCGCCCCAAAGCTTCCCCGGTGCCACCGCCCGTCATGGAGCCCAGCGGGGCTCCCAGCGGCCCCGCCGCCTGCGTCGCCTTCAGCCGCACCCGCAAGGGGCTCGTGCTCATCGGGGAGATCGTGAGTGGGCCCCGGGGTGGGGGGAGAAAACCCCGGCGGGGGGAGAGCTGGGAGACCTTCGAGTCGGGGGGGGGCACCCCCGGGGGGTTGGGGTTGGGGGGAGAAGCTGGGAGACCCTCGAGTTGGGCGGGGGGGGGCAGCCCCGGGGGGGTCCCATGGGTTTGGGGGGGGCAGCTGGATGCCTGAGACCCCATTTGGGGGGGCATGTGGATGCCTGGGTCCCTATTTTGGGGGGGGGCTCCCATTTTGGGGGTCATCTGGATGCCTGAGACCCCATTTGGGGGGGGCACGTGGATGCCTGGGTCCCTATTTTGGGAAGGGGGGGGTCCCCATTGGTGCCTGGATCCCTATTTTGGGGGGGCGGGCTCCCATTTTGGGAGTCACCTGGATGCCTGAGACCCCATTGGGGGGGCAGGTGGATGTCTGGGACCCTATTTTGGGGAGGGGGGGCTCCCCATTTATTGGGGGGGGCACCTGGATGGCTGAGACCCCATTTGGGGGGGGGCACGTGGATGCCTGGGACCCTATTTTGGGGTGGGGAGCTCCCCATTTATTGGGGGGGGCCGCACCTGGATGGCTGAGACCCCATTTGGGGGGGCACATGGATACCTGGGGCCCCATTTTGGGGGGGGCACGTGGATGCCTGGGTCCCTATTTTGGGGAGGGGGGGTCCCCATTGATGCCTGGGTCCCTGTTTTAGGGAGGGGGGGTCCCCATTGATGCCTGGGTCCCTATTTTGGGGGGGCTCCCTATTTATAGAGGGGGGCAGCTGGATGCCTGAGTCTCCAATTGAGGGGGGGGTGTCCCAATTTTGGGGGTTCCAGGATGCTTGGGTCCCCTTTTTTTTGGGGGGGGGTGTCACCTGAGTCCCCGTTTGGGGGGGTCACCAGGGTTCCCCCCCCCCCCATGGGGCAACGCCCTTGGGCCCCCTGCGGCACGGGAGGGGTTAACGGGGTGGGCGGGGCCAAGGGGAGGAATCCGCTCGCTAATTGGCTCCGACGCAGGGATGGAGGGCGGGGGGGGGGTGGTGGGAACCTTTTTTCCGCGGGGGGGGGGGCCGGGGGGAAGGTTTGGGCGGTGCCCCCGCCCGCGGGCTCGGTGCCACCAGCCGTTATTGCGCCAGGCGGGGTGGGGCCCGGCCCCGCCCGCCACGTCCCGCTCGCCATAACGGGGCGCTGGCCCTTTAAGAGAATTGGGGGGGGGGGCGCGATCCTTTAAGACCACCCCCCCCAAAATATATCCAGGTGCCGTTGCCCCTTTAAGAGCCCCCTCGCTGCGGGCCCCCTCCCCCGCCGCGCCCACAGGTGGTGTTGCCGCTTTAAGGGAGGGCGTGGGGGGGGGCTGTTTGTGCCGTTGCCATGGCGACGGCCCCCGCCCTGGCGCGCCGGACAGAGGCGCCTTGTCTCGCGCCCACGGGGGGCGGGGCCTGAGGGGGAGGGGGCGGGGCCTGAGGGGAGGGGGCGGGGCCTGTGGAGGGGGAGCCCACGTGGGTGCTGCAAAGGTCCTATAGGGGGGTGATGGGGGCTATGGGGCTCCTATAGAAGCCCTATGGGTGGATAATGAGGCCTATAGGGCCCCTATAGGGGCGTGACGGGCGCCATAATGGCCCTATAAGGGGGTAATGGGGGATATAGGGGCTCTATAAGGGGGTAATGAGGGATATAGGGGTCCTATAAGGGGGTAATGGGGGATAGAGGAGCCCTATAAGGGGGTAATGGGGGCTATAGAGGCCTTATAAGGGGGTAATGGGGTATAGAGGGGCCCTATAAGGAGGTAATGGGGGCTATAGGGGCCCTCTAAGTGGGTAATGGGGGCTATAGGGTTGCTATAAGGGGGTGATGGGGTGTATAGGGCTGCTGTATTAGCCGTATATGTGGATAATGGGGTCTATAGGGCGGCTATATGAGCCGTATAGGCGGATAATGGGGTCTATAGCACAGCTATCCGAGCCGTATAGGTGGATAATGGGGTCTATAGGACAGCTATACAAGCCGTATAGGTGGATAATGGGGTCTATAGAGCAGCTATACGAGCTGTGTAGGTGGATAATGGGGTCTACAGCGCTGCTATATGGCAGTGTTGGGCCCTATAGAAGGGTGATGGGGGCCTTAATGGCTCTATAAACGCGTAATGGGTGCTATAGGGGGGTGATGAGGGCTATAGGGCTGCTGTACAGTGGTGTTGGGCCCTGTAGAGGGGTGACAGGGGCTATAGAGACACTATAAGTGGGTAATGTGGACTATAGAGTTGCTATAGAAGTTCTATAGGTGGATAATGGCATCTATATGGCTCCTATATGAGTCGTGCAAGTGGATAATGGGGTCTATAGGGCTGCTATACAGTCGTGTTGGGCCCTATAGGAGGGTGGTGGGGGCTGCAATGGCTCTATAAGTGGGTAAAGGGGGTATAGAGCTGCTATAGGGGCGTGATGGGGGCTATAGGGGCCCTATAAGTGGGTAGTGGGGGCTATAGGGATGCTGTAGCAGCCGTATGGAGGGGTGATGGGGGGGGCTATAGGATTCCTGTAGGGGGGATGATGGTGTTCTATAGGGGCTGTGAGGGCTGTATGGGGTCTGGGGGGCCCTATGGGTGCTATAGGTGCTGTTCCATGGGGGCTGTGAGGGCTGTATGGGGTCTGGGGGGCCCTATGGGTGCTATAGGTGCAGTTCCATGGGGGCTGTGAGGGCTGTATGGGGCCTGTGGGCCCCTATAGGTGCCATTCCGGGGGGGCTGTGAGACCTATATGGGGTCTGCAGGCTCTATGGGTACTATAGATGCCATTCTATGGGGTCTGCAGGCCCCTATAGGTGCTATAGATGCTGTTCCATGGGGGCTGTGAGGGCTGTATGGGGTCTGCGGGCCCTATGGGTGCTATAGATGCCATTCTATGGGGTCTGTGGGCTCCTATAGGTGCCATTCCGTGGGGGCTGTGAGACCTATATGCGGTCTGCAGGCTCTATGGGTACTATAAATGCCATTCTATGGGGTCTGCAGGCCCCTATAGGTGCTATAGATGCCGTCCCATGGGGGCTGTGAGGGCTGTATGGGGCCTGTGGGCCCCTATAGGTGCCATTCCGTGGGGGCTGTGAGACCTATATGGGGTCTGCAGGCTCTATGGGTACTATAGATGCCATTCTATGGGGTCTGCAGGCCCCTATAGGTGCTATAGACGCCGTCCCATGGGGGCTGTGAGGGCTGTATGGGGCCTGTGGGCCCCTATAGGTGCCATTCTGTGGGGGCTGTGAGACCTATATGCGGTCTGCGGGCTCTATGGGTACTATAGATGCCATTCTATGGGGTCTGCAGGCCCCTATAGGTGCTATAGGTGCCGTCCCATGGGGGCTGTGAAGGCTGTATGGCGTCTGGGGGTCTTATGGGTGCTATAGGTGCAGTTCCATGGGGGCTGTGAGGGCTGTATGGGGTCGGGGGGGCCCTATGGGTGCTAGAGATGCCATTCTATGGGGTCGGGGGGGCCTATAGGTCCCGTTCCATGGGGGCTGTGAGGGCTGTATGGGGCCTGCGGGCCCCTATAAGTGCCGTTCCATGAGGACTGTGAGACCTATATGGGGTCTGTGGGCTCTATGGGTAGTACAGATGCCATTCTATGGGGTCTGCAGGCCCCTATAGGTGCTATAGACGCCGTCCCATGGGGGCTGTGAGGGCTGTATGGGGTCTGTGGGCTCTATGGGTGCTATAGGTGCAGTTCCACGGGGGCTGCGGGGGCTGTACGGGGTCGGGGTCCCCTCTGGGTGCTATAGGTGCCGTTCCATAGGCGCTGTGCGTGCTGGCACTGGTTTGCTACGGGGCGTCGCGCACCCCCGGCTACACGGGCCTCGCCATCTGCGAGCTCGTCTTCGCCGCCCTCATCCTCCTCGTCTGGGGGTGTCGCCTGGCCCCCCGCATCAACTTCATCCACTGGGGCTGGACGGTGAGTTGGGGGGGGGGGGGGTTGAGGAGGTTTATGGGGGTTTAGGGGGGCTTTGAGGAGGTTTGGGGGGCTTTGAGGGGGTTTATGCGGGTTTTGGGGGGGCTTTGAGGGGGTTTGGGGAGCTTTGAGGGGGTTTATTGGGGGTTTGGGGGGGCTTTGAGGAGGTTTGGGGAGCTTTGAGGGGGTTTATTGGGGGTTTGGGGGGGCTTTGAGGAGGTTTGAGGGGGTTTGGGGGTCTTTGAGGGGTTTTGGGGAGCTTTGAGGGGGTTTATGGGGGGTTTGGGGGGCTATGAGGAAGTTTGGGGAGCTTTGAGGGGATTTACAGGGGGTTTGGGGAGCTTTGAGGGGGGTTGAAGGGGTTTGGGGGGGCTGAGAGGGGGTTTGGGGAGCTTTGAGGGGGTTTACGGAGGGTTTGGGGGGGCTTTGAGGAGGTTTGAGGGGGTTTGGGTGGGCTGAGAGGGGGTTTGGGGGGCATTATGGGGGCTTTGAGGAGGCTTGAGGGGGTTTCAGGGGGCTGAGAGGGGGTTTAGGGGGGATTATGGGGGCTTGAGGGGGTTTCGGGGGGCTTTGAGGGGGTTTAGGGGGGATTGAGGGGGTTTATGGGGTGGGGGCGCTGAGAGGGGGAATTGGGGGTCTTTGAGGGGGTTTGGGGAGCTTTGAGGGGGTTTGGGGGGGCTTTGAGGGGGTTTGGGGAGCTTTGAGGGGGTTTATGGGGGGTTTGGGGGGCTTTGAGGGGGTTTGGGGAGCTTTGAGGGGGTTTACGGGGCTTTGGGGGGCTTTGAGGAGGTTTGGGGAGCTTTGGGGGGGCTGAGAGGGGGTTTGGGGGGCATTATGGGGGCTTCGCAGAGGCTTGAGGGGGTTTCAGGGGGCTTTGAGGGGGTTTAGGGGGGATTATGGGGGGCTTGAGGGGGTTTTGGGGGGCTTTGAGGGGGTTTAGGGGGGATTGAGGGGGTTTATGGGGTGGGGGCGCTGAGAGGGGGAATTGGGGGTCTTTGAGGGGGTTTGGGGAGCTTTGAGGGGGTTTGGGGGGGCTTTGAGGGGGTTTGGGGAGCTTTGAGGGGGTTTATGGGGGGTTTGGGGGGGCTTTGAGGGGGTTTGGGGAGCTTTGAGGGGGTTTATGGGGGGTTTGGGGGGGCTTTGAGGGGGTTTGGGGAGCTTTGAGGGGGTTTACGGGGCTTTGGGGGGCTTTGAGGAGGTTTGGGGAGCTTTGGGGGGGCTGAGAGGGGGTTTGGGGGGCATTATGGGGGCTTCGCAGAGGCTTGAGGGGGTTTCAGGGGGCTTTGAGGGGGTTTAGGGGGGATTATGGGGGGCTTGAGGAGGTTTTGGGGGGCTTTGAGGGGGTTTAGGGGGGATTGAGGGGGTTTATGGGGTGGGGGGCGCTGAGAGGGGGAATTGGGGGTCTTTGAGGGGGTTTGGGGAGCTTTGAGGGGGTTTATGGGAGGTTTGGGGGGCTTTGAGGAAGTTTGGGGAGCTTTGAGGGGGTTTACAGGGGGTTTGGGGGGCTTTGAGGGGGTTTGAAGGGGTTTGGGGGGGCTGAGAGGGGGTTTGGGGAGCTTTGAGGGGGTTTACGGAGGGTTTGGGGGGGCTTTGAGGAGGTTTGAGGGGGTTTGGGGGGGCTGAGAGGGGGTTTGGGGGGCTGAGAGGCGATTTGGGAGGCTTTGAGGGGATTTATGGGGGATTGGGGGGCTTTGAGGGGGTTTTGGGGGGTTTATGAGGGGGGGAAGCTGAGAGGGAGTTTTGGGGGGTCCCCTGGGGGGGGGGGGTCTCACTCTCCCGTGTCCCCCCAACCCCCTCAGGATTTCATCCGCTGTGTCATCGGGTGCCTCCTCTTCCTCATCACCTCGCTCATCGTCATCATCGGGCACCGCGACGGCGCCGGCACCGCCGCGGGGGTCGGTTTTGGGGTGCAGGGGGGGTTTGGGGGTGCAGGGGGGGGTTGGGGGGATGCGGAGTGCTTGGGTTTGGGGTGCAAGGGGGTTTTGGGGATGCTGCAGGGTCGGTTTTGGGGTGCAGGGGGGGTTGGGGGTGCAGGGGGGGTTGGGGGGATGTGGAGTGCTTGGGTTTGGGGTGCAAGGGGGTTTTGGGGATGCTGCAGGGTCGGTTTTGGGGTGCAGGGGGGGTTGGGGGGATGCGGAGTGCTTGGGTTTGGGGTGCAAGGGGGTTTTGGGGATGCTGCAGGGTCGGTTTTGGGGTGCAGGGGGGGTTGGGGGTGCAGGGGGGGTTGGGGGGATGTGGAGTGCTTGGGTTTGGGGTGCAAGGGGGTTTTGGGGATGCTGGGGGGTCGGTTTTGGGGTGCAGGGGGGTTTTGGGGATGTGGAGTGCTTGGTTTTGGGACGCAAGGGGGTTTTGGGGGTGCTGGGGGGTCGGTTTTGGGGTGCAAGGGGTTGGTTTTGGGCTGCAGGGGGGATTTTGGGGTGCAGGGTGGTCGGTTTTGGGGTGCAGGGGGGTTTTGGGGGATGCGGAGTGCTTGGTTTTGGGGTGCAAGGGGGTTTTGGGGATGCAGAGGGGTTGGTTTTGGGGTGCAAAGGGTGTAGGTTTTGGGGTGCAGGGGGGTTTTGGGGTGCAGGGGGGTCAGTTTTGGGGTGCGGGGGGGGGTTGGGGGGGTTGATTTTTGGGGTTCGGGGGGGGTTGGGGGTCCCTGACCCCCCCTGCCCCCCAGGTTTTCGGGCTGCTGGCCTCGCTCCTGCTGGGCTACGACGCCTACATCACCCTCCCCACCCGGCAGCCCCACAGCGCCGCCCCCACTGGTTTGTACTGGGAGCACTGTCGGGGGGGGCTGGGGGGGGGGAGCTGCGACGTGGGGAGGGACTGGGATGGGAGGGGTGTCCCACTGGGGAGAACTGGGAGCACTGGGAGGGCTCTAGGGGGGGAACTGGGAGCACTGGGAGGGCTCTATAGGGGCGAACTGGGAGCCCTGGGGGGGAACTGGGAGCGCTGGGAGGGCTCTATAGGGCTGAACTGGGAGCACTGGGGGGAACTGGGAGGGCTCTATAGGGCTGAAGTGGGAGCCCTGGGGGGGAACTGGGAGCCCTGGGGGGGAACTGGGAGCGCTGGGAGGGCTCTATAGGGGCGAACTTGGAGCACTGGGGGGGACTGGGAGCACTGGGAGGGCTCTATAGGGGCTAACTGGGAGCACTGGGGGGGACTGGGAGGGCTCTATAGGGGTGAACTGGGAGCCCTGGGTGGAACTGGGAGCACTGGGGGTAACTGGGAGCGCTGGGAGGGCTCTATAGGGGCTAACTGGGAGCACTGGGGGGAGCTGGGAGCGCTGGGAGGGCTCTATAGGGCTGAACTGGGAGCCCTGGGGGGAACTGGGAGCGCTGGGAGGGCTCTATAGGGGCTAACTGGGAGCACTGGGGGGAGCTGGGAGTGCTGGGAGGGCTCTATAGGGCTGAACTGGGAGCCCTGGGGGGGACTGGGAGGGCTCTATAGGGCTGAACTGGGAGCCCTGGGGGGGAACTGGGAGCACTGGGGGGGTGCGACGGGGTTTCCTAACCCCCCCTCTTCCATTTCTGTCGCCCCCAAGATTCCCCGGACGGCGCCTGAACCCCAAACCCGCCCCGGGTCACCCCAGAACTCCCCCTCCCCCCGGGGGGGGCAGCCTTAAGTTATTGGGGGGTGGGGGTGGGTGTCCTTTAGTGGGGTGCCCCCCCCCCCCAGTTGGTGCCTTTGCAAGTGCCTCGAACCGTCCCGTGCCTCAGTTTCCCCTTGGGGTGCCCCCCCCCCCCCCAGCTTTAGGGGTGCCCCCCCCCACTCCTTGAGGGCTCCCCCCATCTTTAAGCCCCCTTCCTTCTCCTTTAGGACTCCCCCTTCTCTTTCAGGACCACCCCCCCACCTCAGGGTTCCCCCCCCTCGTTTTTAGGGGTTCCCCTCCCATCTTTAGGGGCTCCCCTTCTCCTTTTGGGGTGCCCCCCTTTTTGGGGTGCCCCCCCTCCCTCTTTAGGGGTTCCCCCCTCCTTTAGGGGTGCCCTTCCCCTGCTTTAGGGGCTCCCCCCCTCTTTAGGGCCCCCCCTTCATTTAAGGGCCCCCCCCTCTGCCATCTTTAGGGATTCTTCCCCCTCCTTTACCCCCCCCCCCCCCATTTTCAGGGCTCCCTCCCCTAATTTTAGGGGTTCCCCCTCCATTTTTAGGGGTTCCCCTTCCATTTTTAGGGGTTCCCCTCTCATTTTTAGGGGCTTCCCCCTCTTTAGGGCCCCCCCCCTCTTCTTTAGGGGCTGCCCTCATCTTTAGCCCCCCCCCTTCTTTTTCAGCCCCCCCCCCGCCATCTTTAGGGGTCCCCCCCCCTCGTTAAAAGCCTCCCTCCCCCTTAGGGGTGCCCCCCCCCCCGCTTTTTGAGGCAATTTATTGGGAAATAAAGGATTTTTTTTCACGCTTTACCGGCTCCTCTGGGTCTGTCGCGCGGGAAGGCGCCTATAGAGTCGCTATAGAACCCGTATAGAACTTATAAAACCCCTATAGAGCTTATAGACCCCTTGAAGACGGCGTGGACTACAACTCCCAGCGTGCCCCGCGGCGCATGCGCACTGGGGAAAGGGCGGTGCGTGGCGCGACTGCGCATGCGCAGTGCTAAGGCGGGAAAACGGGCTCGGTATGCGCAGCGGGGAAAGGGGCTGCGCGTGCGTACAGGCTACGTATGCGTAGCGAGGAAAGGCGGGAAAACGTCTACGCATGCGCAGTGGGAATGGCGGCTACGCGTGCGTAAGGGAGGGCGCTGCGCGTAGAGGCTACGCATGCGTAGTGGGGAAAGGAGCTACGTATGCGTAAGGAATAGGGCTGCGCTTGCGGAAATGGGCTACGCATGCGCAGTGGGGAAAGTGGTTGCGCATGCGTAGAGCTACGTTTGCGTAGGGGGGAGAGACCAGGTGGGTGATGGGGGGGGGTAACTGGGCGTCCCAGTTTGAGGGGAGGGGGAGAGACTGGGAGTCCCAGTTCGGGGCACTGGGGAGATTGGGAGCCCCGGTTTGAGGGGCTGGAGGCACTGGGAGGCCCAGTTTGAGGGGTGGAGGAGAGTGGGAGTCCCAGTTTGAGGGGTGGGGAGAGAGTGGGAGTCCCAGTTTGGGGGGGTGGGAGAGACTGGGAGTCCCAGTTTGAGGGGGGGGAGAGAGACTGGGAGTCCCAGTTTGGGGGGGTGGGGAGAGAGACTGGGAGTCCCAGTTTGAGGGGTGGGAGAGACTGGGAGCCCCAGTTTGAGGGGTGGGGAGAGAGACTGGGAGTCCCAGTTTGAGGGGTGGGAGAGACTGGGAGTCCCAGTTTGAGGGGGGGGGAGAGAGACTGGGAGTCCCAGTTTGAGGGGGGAGGAGAGACTGGGAGTCCCAGTTTGAGGGGGGAGGAGAGACTGGGAGTCCCAGTTTGAGGGGGGAGGAGAGACTGGGAGTCCCAGTTTGAGGGGGGAGGAGAGACTGGGAGTCCCAGTTTGGGGTGATGAGTTTATTTCTAGCAGGACCTACAAATAAACAATATTAGAGGGTTTATTAGAGCTTTAATCAATCTGAGAGCTCTGGGACCCCTCATTTTGCTTCTAATTCTGTGTAAACACTGAATTTATTTAGAATAGAACCTACAAATAAACAATATTGGGGGTTTATTAGAGCTTTAATTAACTTGGGAGCTCTAGAACCTTACATTTTGGGTCTAATTTTACGTAAATAAGGGATTTATTTGCAGCAGGACCTATAAATAAGCGATATGAATGAGATTATTAGAGCTTTAATTAATCGGGGAGTTCTAGAATCTTGTATTTTGGGTCTCATTTTACGTAAATAACGGGTTTATTTGCAGCAGGACCTACAAATAAGCGATATTGATGAGGTTATTAGAGCTTTAATTAATCTGGGAGCTCTAGAACCCTGCATTTTGGGTCTAATTTTATGTAAATAGGGGGTTTATTTGCAGCAGGACCTACCAATAAGCGATATTAATGAGGTTATTAGAGCTTTAATCAATCTGGGAGCTCTAGAACCTTGTGGTTTGGGTCTAATTTTATGTAAATAAGGGGTTTATTTGCAGCAGGACCTACAAATAAGCGATATCGATGGGGTTATTAGAGCTTTAATCAACTTGCGAGTTTTAGAATCTTGTATTTAGGGTCTAATTTAACATAAATAACAGGTTTATTTCCAGTAGAACCTACAAATAAGCAATATTGATGAGGTTATTAGAGCTTCAATCAGCCTAGGAGCTCTAGAACCTTGTATTTTGGGTCTAATTTTACGTAAGTAATGGGTTTATTTCCAGAAGGACCTGCAAATAAGCAATATCGATGAGGTTATTAGAGCTTTAATCAACCTGCGAGCTCTAGAATGTTGTATTTTGGGTCTAATTTTATGAAAATAATGGGTTTATTTTTAGTAGGACCTACAAATAAACAATATTGATGGGGTCGTTAGAGCTTTAATTAACCTGGGAGCTCTAGAACCCTACATTTTGGGTCTAATTTTACGTAAATAACAGGTTTATTTATAGCAGGATCTACAAATAAGCAATATTAATGAGGTTTTTAGAGCTTTAATTTATCTGGGAGCTCTAGAACCTTGTATTTTGGGTTTAATTTTACATAAATAAGGGGTTTATTTTCAGCAGGACCTACAAATAAGCGATATCGATGATGTTATTAGAGCTTTAATCAACCTGAGAGCTCTAGAACCCTGCATTTTGTGTCTAATTTAACGTAAATAACGAGTTTATTTTGAGCAGGACCTACAAATAAGCGATATCGATGAGGTTATTAGAGCTTTAATCAACCTGCGAGTTCTAGAATGTTGTATTTTGGGTCTAATTTCATGAAAATAATGGGTTTATTTCCAGCAGGATCTACAAATAAGCGGTATTGATGAGGTTATTAGAGCTTTAATCAACCTGGGAGCTCTAGAACTTTGTATTTTGGATCTAATTTAATATAAATAACAGGTTTATTTCTAGCACGACCTACAAATAAACGATATTGATGGGGTCGTTAGAGCTTTAATTAACCTGGAAGCTCTAGAAACCTACATTTTGGGTCTAATTTTATGTAAATAACAGGTTTATTTCCAGCAGGACCTACAATTAAGTGATATTAATGAGATTATTAGAGCTTTAATTAATCTGGGAGCTCTAGAACCTTGTATTTTGGGTCTAATTTTACATAAATAACGTGTTTATTTGAAGCAGGACCTACAAATAAGCGATATCGATGGGGTTATTAGAGCTTTAATCAATCAGGGAGCTCTAGAACCTTGTATTTTGGGTCTAATTTTACATAAATAAGGGTTTTATTTCCCACAGGATTTACAAATAAGCGATATTAATGACGTTATTAGAGCTTTAATCAACCTGGGAGCTCTAGAACTCTGCATTTTGGGTTTAATTTTATGTAAATAACGAGTTTATTTCTAGCAAGAGCTACAAATACGCCATTTTAGGGAGTTTATTAAGGCTTTAACCAACCCGGGAGCTCTAGAACCCTGCGTTTTGGGTCTAATTTAATGCAAATAACGGGTTTATTTCTAGCAGAACCTACCACTAAAGGATCCTGCCCCCCCCTGGATTTTGGGGGCCCCCCGAGGGCCATGGGGCGCTCGTCCAAGGACAAGCGGGACGTCTACTACCGGCTGGCGAAGGAGCAGGGCTGGCGCGCCCGCAGCGCCTTCAAGCTGCTGCAGCTCGACCAGCGCTTCCAGCTCTTCCAGGGTACCCCGGGCTTTGGGGGGGATCCCCGAGATCTGGGGGGTCCTCAGGGTTTGGGGGGGACACTGGGATTTGGGGGGGTCCTCAGGGTTTGGAGGGGACACTGGGATTTGGGGGGGTCCCCAGGGTTTGGGGGGGACAGTGGGATTTGGGGGGATCCCCAGGGTTTGAAGGGGACACTGGGATTTGGGGGGGTCCTCAGGGTTTGGGGGGGACACTGGGATTTGGGGGGGTCCCCAGGATTTGAGGGGGGTTCCCAGGGTTTGGAGGGGACACTGGGATTTGGGGGGGTCCCCAGGGTTTGGAGGGGACATTGGGATTTGGGGGGGTCCTCAGGGTTTGGAGGGGACACTGGGATTTGGGGGGGTCCTAAGGGTTTGGGGGGGACACTGGGATTTGGGGGGGTCCTCAGGATTTGAGGGGGGTTCCCAGGGTTTGGAGGGGACACTGGGGTTTGGAGGGGTCCCCAGGGTTTGGGGGGGACAGTGGGATTTGGGGGGATCCCCAGGGTTTGAAGGGGACACTCGGATTTGGGGGGGTCTTCAGGGTTTGGAGGGGACACTGGAATTTGGGGGGGACACTGGGATTTGGGGAGGGTCCTCAGGGTTTGGAGGGGACAGTGGGATTTGGGGGGGTCCCCAGGATTTGGGGGGTTCCCAGGGTTTGGAGGGTTCCTCTGGGTTTGGAGGGGACACTGGGATTTGGGGGGGTTCCCCATTGTTTTTTGGGGGTCCCCATTGTGTTTGGGGGGGTCCCCATTGTTTTTGGGGGTCCCCATTGTTTTTGGGAGTCCCCAGGGTTTCGGGGAGTTCCCCATTGTTTTTGGGGTTCCCCATTGTGTTTGGGGGGGTCCCCATTGGTTTTCGGGGGGGGTCCCCAGGGTTTTGGGGTCCCCCCTCAGGTTTGGGGTGCGGCCCCGGCAGGCGTCCAGCGCGCCGTCGATCTGTGTGCGGCGCCCGGGAGCTGGAGCCAAGTGCTGAGCCGCAACCTCAGGTGGGGCCGGCGCTCCCAGTTTGGGGACTGGGGGCACTGGGAGCCCCGGTCTGGGGGCTGGGGGCACTGGGAGCCCCGGTTTGGGGGACTGGGGGCACTGGGAGCCCCGGTTTGGGGGCTGGGGGGACTGGGAGCCCCGGTTTGGGGGACTGGGGGCACTGGGAGCCCCGGTTTGGGGGCTGGGGGCACTGGGAGCCCCGGTTTGGGGGACTGGGGGGACTGGGAGCCTCAGTTTCAGGGACTGGGGGGAGTGGGGGCACTGGGAGCCCCGGTTTGGGGGCTGGGGGCACTGGGAGCCCCGGTCTGGGGGACTGGGGGGACTGGGAGCCCCGGTTTGGGGGGCTGGGGGCACTGGGAACCCCAGTTTGGGGCAGCGGGGGCACTGGGAACCCCAGTTTGGGGGGCTGGAATGATCAAGGGTCCCAGTTTGGGGGACTGGGGGCACTGGGAACCCCAGTTTGGGGGAGTGGGGGGACTGGTAGCCCCGGTTTGGGGGACTGGGGGCACTGGGAGCCCCAGTCTGGGGGACTGGGGGCACTGGGAGTCCCAGTTTGGGGGGCTGGGATGACCAGGGGTCCCAGTTTGGGGAAGTGGGGGAGGGTGGCAGTCCCAGTTTGGGGACCAGCAGTCCCAGTTTGGGAGAGTGGGGGCACTGGGAGCCCCAGTTTGGGGGACTGGGGGGACTGGTAGCCCCGGTTTGGGGGACTGGGGGCACTGGGAGCCCCAGTTTGGGGACTGGGGGCACTGGGAGCCCCAGTTTGGGAGACTGGGGGCACTGGGAGTCCCAGTTTGGGGGAGTGGGGGCACTGGGAGCCCCAGTTTGGGCGACTGAGGGGATTGGGATCCCCAGTTTAGGGACTGGGGGCACTGGGAGTCCCGGTCTGGGGGGCTGGGGTGACCAGGGGTCCCAGTTTGGGGAAGTGGGGGAGGGTGGGAGTCCCAGTTTGGGGACCAGCAGTCCCAGTTTGGGGACTGGGGGCACTGGGAGCCCCAGTTTGGGGGACTGGGGGCACTGGGAGTCCCAGTTTGGTGACTGGGGGCACTGGGAGTCCCAGTTTGGGGGAGTGGGGGCACTGGGAGCCCCAGTTTGGGGGACTGGGGGCACTGGGAGCCTCAGTTTCAGGGACTGGGGGGAGTGGGGGCACTGGGAGCCCCAGTTTGGGGGACTGGGATGACCAGGGGTCCCAGTTTGGGGAAGTGGGGGAGGGTGGGAGTCCCAGTTTGGGGACTGGGGGGGTCTCAGTTTAGGAGACGAGGGGGGCTGGGGTTCCCAGTTTGGGGACGGGGGTCCCAGTTTTGGGGACTGGGGGTACTGGGAGTCCCAGTTTGGGGATTGGAGTTCCCAGTTTGGGGAAATGGGGAGACTGGGAGTCCCGGTTTCGGGACCCGGGGTCCCAGTTTGGTTGACTGGGCAGACCGGGAGTCCCAGCTGGGGGAACTGGGAGGACTGGGAGCCCCAGTTTGGGGGGGGCTGGGGGTGTCTAATGGGGTGTGAGAGCGGGGGAAGCTTTTGGGGGGCTTTGGGAGGGGATTAGGGGTTCCGGGGGGAGCAGGGGGGGTCCGGGGAGAGGTGGGGGGTGTCTATGGGGTTTGGGGTCCCCCCTGACCCCCCCTCTCCCCCCAGGGGGTCCCCGGGGTCCCCGGTGCAGGTGGTGGCCGTGGATCTCCAGGCCATGGCCCCCATCCCGGGGGTGCTGCAGATCCAGGGGGACATCACCAAGGTGGGGACCCCCCCAAACCCCCATTTCCACCTCCCCAGACCCCGTTTTCCCCCCCAGCCCCCCATTTTCCCCTCATTTCCCCCTCTGACCCCCATTTTCCCCCCATTTCCCCCCCCAGCCCCCCATTTTCCCCCCATTTCCCCCCCCAGACCCCCACTTTCCCCTCATTTCCCCCCCAGACCCCTATTTTCCCCCCCAAATTCCCCCCCAGACCCCCATATTCCCCCCCAGATCCCCATTTCCCCCCCATTATCCCCCCCCAGACCCCCATTTCCCCCTCATTCCCCCCCCCGGACCCCCATTTCCCCCCTGACCCCCCCTGCCCCCCCAGGTCTCCACGGCCCAGGAGATCCAGCGCCACTTCGAGGGGCGCCCGGCTGACCTGGTTGTCTGCGACGGAGCCCCCGACGGTGACTTTTTCGGGGTGGGGGGTGGGGTGGGGACTTTCAGAATTCTTGGGGGGCTCATTAAACCCCCCCCCGAACCCCAAATTCCCCCCATGAACCCCAAAATTTCCTCCCCCCCCAGTCACGGGGCTGCACGACCTCGATGAATACATCCAAGCTCAGCTCCTGCTGGCGGTAAGTGGGGTGTCCCCCCAACCTTAAACCCCCTCAACCCCCCCCCCCAGGGCCCCCCAAACTCTTGGGGTCCCCAACCCCCTCCCAAACCCCTTGGGGGACCCCAAAACCCCCCTCAGTTATAAAAAGGGGGGGTGTTTAACCCCGTAGGCGCTGAACATCACCACCCACGTCTTGAAGAAAGGCGGCACCTTCGTCGCGAAGGTAAAACCCGCGGGGAGGGGGCGCCCCAAAATTTTAAAAGAGGGGGGGTCTAAGCTCAGCCCCCTAAGAAAAAAGGGGGTGCTCTGACCCCCCCCGACCCCCCCAGATCTTCCGAGGGAAGGAGGTGACGCTGCTTTACGCCCAACTTCGCCTTTTCTTCCCCGACGTCACCTGCGCCAAACCCCGCAGCAGCCGCAACTCCAGCATCGGTGAGGCCCCCCCCGTTAATTTTGGGGACCCTCCCCTTGGATTTTGGGGATCCCCAGTGTTTTGGGGGGGTCCTGACTTCCCTTTTTTACCCCCTCCCGTAGAGGCTTTTGTTGTCTGTCGTGGCTACAGCCCCCCCGAAGGCTACGAGCCCACCATGGACAACCCCTTCCTCGACCCCGACGCGGGTAACGGGGGGCCCCCCAGGTTTTGGGGGGTCACAGAGGTTTTAGGGCTCCCTGAGGGGGGGCTTTTGGGATTCCCTGGGCTTTTGGGGGTTCCCTGGGGGAGGATTTTGGGGTACCTGGGGGGGTTTGGGGGCTCCCTGCAGGGTTTTGGGGCTCCCTGGGAGGGAGTTTGGGGTCTCTTGGGTTTGGGGGGGGCTCCTTGAGGGGGTTTTGGGGCTCCCTGAGAGGGAGTTTTGGGGTCTCTTGGGTTTGGGGGGGGGGCTCCCTGAGGGGGTTTTGGGGTCCCTGGGGGGCTTTAGGGGCTCCCTGAGGGGATTTTGGGGTCCCTGGGGGGTTTTGGGGCTCCCTGGGAAGGAGTTTTGGGGTCTCTTGGGTTTGGGGGGGGGCCTCCCTGAGGGGGTTTTGGGGTCCCTGGGGGGCTTTAGGGGCTCCCTGAGGGGATTTTGGGGTCCCTGGGGGCTTTGGGGGCTCCCTGGAGGGTTTTGGGGCTCCCTGGGAGGGAGTTTTGGGGTCTCTTGGGTTTGGGGGGCTCCCTGAGGGGATTTTGGGGTCCCTGGGGGGCTTTGGGGGCTCCCTGGGAGGGAGTTTTGGGGTCTCTTGGGTTTGGGGGGGCTCCCTGAGGGGATTTTGGGGTCCCCTGGGTTTGGGGGGCGCTCCCTAGGGGGGTTTTCTGGGGTCCCTGGGGGGTCCACTGAGGGTTTTGGGGGGATCCTTAGGGGGTTTTGGGGTCCCTGGTATTTTTGGGAGGATCCCTGGGGGGGGTAAGTTGGGGTCCCTGGATTTTTTGGGGGGGATCCCTGAGTTTTGGGGTCCCCCCCCAGGCCTGTGGCCCCCCCAGCTGTCGGGTCCCTCCCGCGTCATCGTCCCCTTCGTGGCCTGTGGGGACCTGAGCGCCTACGACCCCGACCGCACCTACCCCCTGCAGGTACTGGGAGCACTGGGACGGACTGGGAGGCACTGGGAGGGGCTGGGGAAGCGCTTTGGTTGCTTCTTGGAGATACTGGGATGAACTGGGAACCACTGGGAAGGGCTGGAAGGGGCTGGGGAAGTTCTTTAGCTGCTTCTTAGAGGTACTGGGATGAACTGGGAGGCACTGGGATGAACTGGGGAAGCGCTTTGGCTGCTTCTCAGAGGGGCTGGGATGAACTGGGAAGCACTGGGATGAACTGGGAAGCACTGGGAGGGGCCAGGGAGGCCTTTTGGCTGCTTCTCGGATGAACTGGGAAGCACTGGGATGAACTGGGAAGCACTGGGGAAGCCCTTTGGCTGCTTCTCAGAGGTACTGGGATGTACTGGGAAGCACTGGGAGGTGCTGGGGAAGCTCTTTGGCTGCTTCTCAGAGGTACTGAGGTGAACTGGGAAGCACTGGGATGAACTGGGAAGCACTGGGATGAACTGGGAAGCACTGGGAGAGCCTTTCCTTACACCTCTAGGTGCAGGGGTGGGAGCTGGGGCCCTGCAGGGGTTACTGGGCCATACTGGGAGGCACTGGGAGGCACTGGTCACCCCTGTCCCCCCCAGCTGGACCCCCAGAAGCCGTACAGCTACGTGGCCCCCCCCGCGCCCCCCATCGCCCCCCCCTACGCTCAGGCCTGCGCCCTGCGCCGGGGCGTGCGAGGGCCCTCGTGCGAGGAGCCGGGCGTGCAAGGAGCCTCGTGCGAGGGAGGGGGGGCCTCGAGGGAGGAGGAGGGAGACAAGGCAAGGTCCTCATGCGAAGAGGTGGGCGTGGAAGGAGCCTCGTGCGAGGAGAAGAGACCCTTGTGCAAGGAGGAGGAAGAGTCCTCGTGCGAGGAGGAGGAGGAAGAGCCGTCGTGCGAGGAGGAGGAGGAAGAGCCCTCGTGCGAGGAGCTGCAGCGGCTCAGCCTCTTGGACTGAATCCCCTCCCCCGTGAAACTGGTGCACGTGCGAGGACCCTCGTGCAAGGCAGAGGGGGGTGAAGGATCCTCGTGCGACACCATCGGAGGGGGGTGTGCGAGGACACTCGTGGGCCCCTCGTGCGAGGCCAGGGGCGCGCAAAGACCCTTGGGAACGTGCAAGGAGCCTCGTGCGAGGCTGGGGGGGCCTGCGAGGGCCCTGGTGCACCCCCTTGCACGAGCGTGTGCGACACCCTCTCCCCAATAAACCCCCTTTTCCTTTGAACCCCATGCCTGAGGCCACACGGCGTTTATTCCGGGGGGGGTGCCCCAGAGATTTGGGGGTTCCCTGGGGTTTTGGGGGGGTCCCTGGGCTTTGAGTGGGTTCCCAGAGATTTTGGGGTGGGGGGGTGTCCTTGGAATGGGGGAGGAGGGAGGATCCTTGGAGTTTGGGGGGGTCCCAAGGATTTGGGGGGGCCCTGGGCTTCGAGGGGGTTCCCAGAGATTTTTTGGGGGGGTTTCCCTGCTGTTTGGAGAGATCCCTGGAATTTGGGGGGGTCCAGCAATTTGGGGGGGTTGCCTGGAATTTTGAGAGGATCCCAGGGGTTTGGAGGGACCCTTGGAGTTTGGGGGGGGTCCCAAGGATTTGGGGGGGTCCCTGGGCTTCGAGGGGGTTCCCAGAGATTTTGGGGCGGGGGGGGTCCTGCTGTTTGGAGGGATCCCTGGAATTTGGGGGGGTCCATGGGATTTGGGGGGGGTGTGTCCAGCAATTTGGGGGAGTTGCCTGGAATTTTGAGAGGATCCCAGGGGTTTGGAGGGACCCTTGGAGTCTGGGGGGGGTCCCAAGGATTTGGGGGGGTCCCTGGGCTTCGAGGGGGTTCCCAGAGATTTTGGGGCGGGGGGGGTCCTGCTGTTTGGAGGGATCCCTGGAATTTGGGGGGGTTCTGTGGGATTTGGGGGGGGGGGGGTCCCTGGTGTTTGGAGGGATCCTTGGGGTTCGGGGGTTCCCTGGGTTTTGAGGCGTCCCAGAGATTTGAGGGGGTTCCCTGGGCTTTGGGGGTGTCCCAGCGATTTGAGGGGGTTCCCTGGGCTTTGGGGGGGGCTCCCTGGGCTTTGGGGGTGTCCCAGCGATTTGGGGGCGCCTCTGGAATTCGGAAAGATCCTTCCAGTCGGAGTTTTCCCAGAGCTTTGTGCAGCTTCCCTGGGGTCTGGGGAGGAGCCCAAAGGTTCACGAGGGTCCCAAGTTGGAAGCGGGGGGGTGTGGGGATCCCAGAGATTTGGGGGTCCCCCCCCCGGGTTTTGGGGGGCTCAGTCCTTGCCGCGGCTGGCCTCGGCGTTGGCTCGCAGCACGGCTCCGGGGCTGGGGTACGGGCGCTGCTGGAAGAGCGGCCCGGCCGCCGTGGTGTCCGCTCCCGTCTTGGCTTCGTTTCGCTTCGGAAGCCCCGTCGACCACGTTCCCCTAATTTTTTTTTTGGGGTGTCACACGAGGTTGCCCTTAGGGGGGAACCCCTAAAACTTTGAGAGCCCCCCAAGACCTTGGGAAACGCCCTAAACCGCAAGGATTTACCTGGGAGCATCCGAGTAGGCGCTGGGATCCATGGGGTCCAACTCCTCGTCCTTGCGGCTGCCTGGGGGGGTTGAATAAAAAAAGGAGGTTTAGGTTTAGATCGTGAAATTTTGGGGTGTCCCCCCCCCCAAAAAAAAATTAAAAGGTTTTGTTTTACTCACTTTTCTTGCTTTTGGGGTACGGAGCCACCTCCTCGCGCCGGTGGAAGCGGCGTTCGCGGGATGGTTCCTCACGTTCCGGAGGCTCCTCGGGTTCTAGGGAGACGAAATGGGGTCCGAAGAGTTGGGGGGGACCCCAAAACCCTCTAAAAAAAACCCCCCAACCCTCTAAACCCCCCAAAAATCCTCTAAACCCCCCAAAAAAGTCCTTTGGGAACTCACCTTGCCCGGCTTTGAGCCTCTTGGCGGCTTTGGTGATGACGGAGTTGGGGTCGTTGGGCGAGAGCCACGACACGAGGTCGGTCTCCACGTTCCAGTAATAGGGCAGCCCGCTAGGGAGGGACGTATGGATTCTATAGGGGGGCGCTGTGGGCTATAGGGGGTCCGGGGAGGGGCTGTGCAACCTCGAGGTTGGCCCTAGAGCCCCCGGGGAGGGGCCTTCTGGCACCTATATGGACCTGGGCAGGGTCCCTGTAGACCCTATAGCCCCTGGGGAGGGTCTGTACAACCCCTATAAGCCCTGAGCATGGTCCCTATAGGCCCTATAGCCCCTGGGGAGGGTCTGTACAACCCCCATAAGCCCTGAGCATGGTCCCTGTAGGCCCTATAGCCCCTGGGGAGGGTCTGTACAGCCCCTATAAGCCCTGGACATGGTCCCTATAGCCCCTGGGGAGGGTCCGTACATCCCCTATAAGCCCTGGGCATGGTCCTTATAGATCCTATAGCCCCTGGGGAGGGTCTGTACAACCCCTATAAGCCCTGAGCATGGTCCCTATAGGCCCTATAGCCCCTGGGGAGGGTCTGTACAGCCCCTATAAGCCCTGGACATGGTCCCTATAGCCCCTGGGGAGGGTCCGTACAACCCCTATAAGCCCTGGGCATGGTCCTTATAGACCCTATAGCCCCTGGGGAGGGTCTGTACAACCCCTATAAGCCCTGAGCATGGTCTCTATAGGCCCTATAGCCCCTGGGGAGGGTCTGTACAGCCCCTATAAACCCTGGGCATGGTCCCTGTAGGCCCTATAGCCCCTGGGGAGGGTCTGTACAACACCTATAAGCCCTGAGCATGGTCCCTATAGCCCCTGGGGAGGGTCTCTATGCACCTGTGGCCCCTATAGAGCTCGGCAGAGACCCTGTAGACCACAGGAAAGGTCCCTCCAGGCCCTGGCAAAGGTCCCTATAAGCCCTGGGAGGGTCTGTGCACCCCCTATAGCCCACGGGAAGGGTCCCTCTGGGTCCTATAGCACTCGTGGTCCCTCCGAAGGGCCCCTATAGCCCTTATAGGCCCCTGGGAAGGCCCTTATAGCCCCTATGAGAAGCACTGCGGGGCCAGGGCCGGGGCTGTAAGGCCCTTCTTGGCCCTGGGCAGGGTCCCTCCGGACCCTATAGCAGCTGCAGGACCCTATAGGGGCCATAGGGCCCTTTGGGGGCTCACCAGGTGGGGTCGATGACCTTGTACCAGGGCGGGGGCAGCCCCTCCAGCCGCGAGGCCTCGTAGTCCACGTGGGCGTCGTCGTAGTCCTCGGCGATGATCTCCTCCTCGGGCTCTGCCGCACCACAGCGGCCATGGGACACGGACCCCCAGCCCCACGGCTGCCCCACAACTACAGCCACAGCCCCACAACTACACCCACAGCCCCATAACTACAGCCACAGCCCCACGGCCGCCCCATAACTACAGCCACAGCCCCACGGCCGCCCCACAACTACAGCCACAGCCCCATAACTACAGCCACAGCCCCACAGCCACCCCATAGCTACACCCCCAGCCCCACGGCCACCCCACAACTACAGCCACAGCCCCATAACTACACCCACAGCCCCATAACTACACCCCCAGCCCCACAGCCGCCCCATAACTACATTCACAGCCCCATAACTACACCCCCAGCCCCATAACTACACCCCCAGCCCCACAGCCGCCCCATAACTACACCCCCAGCCCCATAACTACAGCCACAGCCCCACGGCCGCCCCATAACTACACCCACAGCCCCACAACTACACCCACAGCCCCACAACTACACCCACAGCCCCACAGCCGCCCCATCACTACACCCACAGCCCCATAACCACACCCACAGCCCCACAACTACACCCACAGCCCTATAGCCGCCCCATAACTACACCCCCAGCCCCCTCAGCCCCGCCCCCCGCTCTCACCGGGCTCCACGTGCTTGAGCAGCCCCCGCTTGGCCAGGCGCGACTGCAGCGCCACGGGCAGCGGCATCGCCCCGGCCTATAGGGGGAAGGTGGCGGGGACGGGGACTCAGCGGGGACCCGCGGGAGCCCCCCGGGAGCAGCGGCAACCGCGGGAGCCCTCAGGGAAACCGGGAATCTCCGCCATTTACCGCCCCCCCCCACCCCCGGTTTCTCCCCTCACCGACCCGGCGCGCCGCGCTCCGCACCGCCCGGTCACGTGACTCCCCTCAGCCAATCGCCGGTCACGTGGGGAAGGAGGGCGGGAATAGGCGGGTCACGTGGGGAAGGAGGGCGGGAATAGGCGGGTCACGTGGGGAAGGAGGGCGGGAATAGGGGTGTCACGTGGGGAAGGAGGGCGGGAATAGGGGGTCACGTGGGGAAGGAGGGCGGGAATAGGGGGTCACGTGGGGAAGGAGGGCGGGAATAGGCGGGTCACGTGGGGAAGGAGAGCGGGAATAGGGGTGTCACGTGGGGAAGGAGGGCGGGAATAGGGGGTCACGTGGGGAAGGAGGGCGGGAATGGGGGGGGTCGCGTGCAAAAAAGGGCGGGAACGGGGGGGGGAAGACGCGGGGAAAAGGGCGGGAACAGGGGAGTCACGTGGCCAGGGCGGATTGGAGTGTTGGAAGGAGGCGCCGCCATCTTGGAAGAGGGCGCCGCCATCTTGGGTCCTGGACTCCGTAGGGTCGCCGTTCACTGGGGGGTCGCTAGTGGTTGTTCCCCCCGCTCCCAGTAAAACCAGTGATCCCAGTGCCACCAGTGGGAACAGCAGCGCCACCAGTAACCCCAGTGACACCAGTGACCCCGGGGCCAACAGCAGCGACACCAGTGAGCTCAGTGATTCCAGTAACCCCAGTGGCACCAGTCACCCCAGCGGCACCAGTCACCCCAGCGGTCCCAGTAGCCTGAATGGCACCAGTAACCCCAGTGGCACCAGTAAAACCAGTGCTCCCAGTAACACCAGTAACCCCAGTGTAACCAGTAAAACCAGTTACACCAGTAAAACCAGTGCTCCCAGTGGCACCAGTCACCCCAGTGCTCCCAGTGCCACCAGTGACTCCATTGATCCCAATGGCACCAGTCACCCCAATGCTCCCAGTGGCACCAGTAAAACCAGTGGCACCAGTAACCCCAGTGACTCCAATGATCCCAGTGCCACCAGTGCTCCCAGTGGCACCAGTAACCCCAGTGACTCCAATGATCCCAGCGCCACCAGTCACCCCAGTTCTCCCAGTGCTCCCAGTTTATTGCAGCAGCCCGGGGTGGGGGAGGGGATAGTGGGTCACAGTGCAAAGGTCACCCTGGGGTCAAAGGTCACCCTGGGGTCAAAGGTCACCCGGGGGGGGGGTCAAGCGAGGACGCAGCCGCGGGGCCGGGATGGGGGGGGCCGGGGGGGCTCGGGGGGGTCGGAGCTGGGGGGGGGGTCGGAGCTGGGGGGGGGAGGGGGATGGGCTCCCCCAGGAAGAAGCCTTCGGCCTCGGAGGAGGAAGAGGAAGAGGAAGAGGAAGGGAGGGGGAAATGGCGCCTCCTGCTTCCCTCCCGCCCCCCCCCGACGCCCCAACCCCCCCCAAACCCCCCCAAGGGGGGGGGTTTGGGGGGGGTTGGGGCTGGGGGGGGGGGCAGGGGGGGGCCCCCCCACTCTTCCTCCTCCTCCTCCTCCCAGTTCAGGCATCGAGTGGCGATGGGGACCCCCCCGCCGGAACCGGGGCTCAGAGCCTGCGGGGGGGGGGGGAAATGGGGGTGAGAGACCCCCCCAGTGCCTCCCAGTGCCCCCCCAGAGCCTCCCAGCACCCACAAAGATCCTCCCAGTGCCTCCGCCAGCCCCTCCCAGTGCTCCCAGTATCCCCCAGCTTCTCCCAGCGCCTTCCCAGTATCCCTCAGTGCCCCCTAGTGCCCTCAAAGCCCCCCCCAGTGCCTCCCAGTGCCCCCCCAGTGCCTCCCAGTATCCCTCAGCGCCCCTCCAGCTTCTCCCAGTGACCCCCAAGTGCCCCCCAGTGCCCTCAAAGCCCCTCCCAGTGCCTCCCAGTATCCCTCAGCGCCCCCCAGCTTCTCCCAGTGACCCCCAAGTGCCCCCCAGAGCCCTCGAAGCCCCCCCCAGTCCCTCCCAGTGCCTCCCAGTGCCCGTTTCTCACCGGCGGGGGGTCCTCCGCCCCAGGACCTGCGGGCGGGCGCGTGCCGGGGGGCCGGGGGGGGCCGCTGGGCGCAGGGCCGGGAGCAGAAGAGCTGCCCCCCCCGCGGGAGGAAGGGTAACCCCAGCAGCGAGCGCCCGCAGCCCGCGCAGCAGAAGCAGCCGGGCAGCGCGTGCCAGTGCTGCCCCTCGTACGTCATCTGGCCCTGCTCCAGCCCTGGGGGGACAAAGCGGGGGGCTCGGACCCAGAGCGGGGGGGCTCGGACCCATAAGGAAGGGGCTCGGACCCATAGCGAGGGGCTCAGACCCATAATGAGGGGGCTCGGACCCATAAGGAAGGGGCTCGGACCCATAATGAGGGGGCTCGGACCCATAATGAGGGGGCTCGGACCCATAGCGAGGCACCAGTCACACCAGTGGCACCAGTGACCCCTTTTCTCCCCCTCAACCCCCCCTTTTCCCCCCTTCTCCCCTCCATCCCCTCAAAAACCCCTTTTCTCCCCTTGAAACTCCCCTTTTGCCTCTGAATCCCCTCAAAGACCCCTTTCCTCCCCCTGAACCCCCCCTTTTTGCCCCTCTCTCCCCCCAAATCCCCTCAAACACCCCTTTTCTCCTCATGAACCCCCCCCTTCTCCCCCTGAATCCCCTCAAAGACCCCTTTTCTCCCCCTTTTTCCCCCCAAATCCCCTCAAAGACCCCTTTTCTCCCCCTCAATCCCCCCTTTTCCCCCCCAAATCCCCTCCAAGCCCCTTTTTCTCCCCCCGAACCCCCCATTTTTCCCCCTTTCTCCCCCCTCGCCCCCTTTCCTCCCCCTGAACCCCCCCTTTTTGCCCCTCTCTCCCCCCAAATCCCCTCCAACACCCCTTTTCTCCTCACGAACCCCCCCTTTTCCCCCCGAATCCCCTCAAAGAACCCTTTTCTCCCCCTTTTTCCCCCCCAAATCCCTTCAAAGACCCCTTTTCTCCCCCCTTTTCCCCCCAAATCCCCTCAAAGACCCCTTTTCTCCCCCTGAGCCCCCCCGAATCCCCTCAAAGATCCCTTTTCTCCTCCTTTTTCCCCCCGAATCCCCTCAAAGACCCCTTTTCTCCTTCTTTTTCCCCCCGAATCCCCTCAAAGACCCCTTTTCTCCCCCCTTTTCCCCCCAAATCCCCTCAAAGACCCCTTTTCTCCCCCTTTTCCCCCCGAATCCCCTCAAAGATCCCTTTTCTCCCCCTTTTCCCCCCGATTCCCCTCAAAGACTCCTTTTCTCCCCCTTTTCCCCCCCCAAATCCCCTCAAAGACCCCTTTTCTCCCCCTTTTCCCCCCGATTCCCCTCAAAGACCCCTTTTCTCCCCCTTTTTCCCCCCAAATCCCCTCAAAGACCCCTTTTCTCCCCCCGAGCCCCCCTTTCCCCCCCCAAATCGCCTCCAAGCCCCCTTTTCTCCCCCCGAACCCGCCCTTTTTGCCCCTCTCTCCCCCCAAATCCCCTCAAACACCCCTTTTCTCCTCATGAACCCCCCCTTTCTCCCCCCAAATCCCCTCCAAGCCCCCTTTTCTCCCCCCGAACCCCCCATTTTTCCCCTTTTCTCCCCCCGAACCCCCCATTTTCCCCCCTTTTCTCCCCGGACCCCACGTTTTTCTCACCGATGGGGTCCCCGCAGGCGTCGCAGTAGTGCGCGTGCCGCGCCTGGTAGCAGGGGGGGCAGTAGGGGCGGCCGAGGCGCAGCAGGTAGCGCCCCCCGCCCAGCGGCTCCTCGCACTCGAAGCAGCAGAAGTGGCCCAGGTGCCAGTGGCGGCCCTCGGCCTCCGTGCAGCGCGCCGCGAAGATGATCTGAGGGGCACGGAGCCGGGCTAGGGGGCTGCTGCTCTATAGGGGCCGCCCGACACCCTATAGGAGCAGCTCCACACCCTATATGAGTGCCCCGACACCCTATAAGTGGAGCCTGACATCCTACAGGGGGTACTGACACCCTAGAAGTGGGGTCTGACACCCTATAGGAGCAGTTCCACACCCTATACGAGTGCCCTGACACCCTATAAGTGGAGCCTGATGTCCCACAGGGGGTCTGACACGCTATAACTAGGGCCTGACACCCTATAAGCGGGGACTGACAGCCTATAAGTGGGGTCTGACAGCCTATAGGAGCAGCTCCACACCCTATACGAGTGCCCTGACACCCTTTAAGTGGAGCCTGACGTCCTATAGGGGGTCTGACACCCTATAAGTGGGGCCTGGCAGCCTATAAGTGGGGCCTGATGTCCTATAAGTGGGGCCTGACGTCCTATAGGGGGGCCTGACACTCTGTAAGTGGGGTCTGACACCCTATAGGAGCAGTTCCACACCCTATACGAGTGCCCTGACACCCTATAAGTGGGGCCTGACACCCTACAAGTGGGGCCTGACACCCTACAAGTGGGGCCTGGCAGCCTATAGGGGGGTCTGACATCCTACAGAAGCAGCTTCACACCCTATAGGAGTGCCCTGACACCCTATAAGTGGGGCCTGACTGCCTGTAAGTGGAGCCTGACGTCCTATAGGGGGGCCTGACACTCTGTAAGTGGGGTCTGACACCCTATAGGAGCAGTTCCACACCCTATATGAGTGCCCCGACACCCTATAAGTGGAGGCTGATGTCCTATAGGAGGGCCTGACACCCTATAAGTGGGGTCTGACACCCTATAGGAGCAGCTTCACACCCTATACGAGTGGCCTGACACCCTATAAGTGGGGCCTGATGTCCTACAGGGGGGCCTGACACCCTAGAAGTGGGGCCTGACACCCTACAGGAGCAGCTCCACACCCTATATGAGTGCCCTGACACCCTGTAAGTGGGGCCTGACTGCCTGTAAGTGGAGCCTGACGTCCTATAGGGGGGCCTGACACTCTGTAAGTGGGGTCTGACACCCTATAGGAGCAGCTTCACACCCTATACGAGTGCCCTGACACCCTCTAAGTGGAGCCTGACGTCCTATAGGAGGGCCTGACACCCTATAAGTGGGGTCTGACACCCTATAGGAGCAGCTTCACACCCTATACGAGTGGCCTGACACCCTATAAGTGGGGCCTGATGTCCTACAGGGGGGCCTGACACCCTAGAAGTGGGGCCTGACACCCTACAGGAGCAGCTCCACACCCTATATGAGTGCCCTGACACCCTGTAAGTGGAGCCTGACGTCCTATAGGGGGTCTGACACCCTATAAGTGGGCCCTGATGTCCTATAGGGGGGCCTGACGTCCTATGGGGGGCCTGACGTCCTATACGAGCAGCTCCACACCCTATACGAGTGCCCTGACACCCTGTAAGTGGAGCCTGACGTCCTATAGGGGGGCCTGACACCCTATAGGATCAGCTCCACACCCTATAAGTGGGGCCTGACAGCCTATAAGTGGGGCCTGACAGCCTATAGGGGGACCTGACACCCTGTAAGTGGGGCCTGACACCCTATAAGTGGGGCCTGATGTCCTGTAGGGGGGCCTGATGTCCTATAAGTGGGGCCTGACGTCCTATAGGGGGTCTGACACCCTGTAAGTGGGGCCTGATGTCCTATAGGGGGGTCTGACACTCTACAAGTGGGGTCTGACAGCCTGTAGGAGCAGCTTCACACCCTATACGAGTGCCCCGACACCCTATAAGTGGAGCCTGACAGCCTATAAGTGGAGCCTGACGTCCTATAGGGGGGCCTGACACCCTATAAGTGGCCTCCTATACCCACCATAACCCTCCCCACACCCCCAACATCCCCTATACACTCCTTATAACCCCCTTATACCCCCCATAGGAGCCCCCCACACCCCTTTAGCCCCCTATACACCACCCAAACCCTAAACCCCAACCTCCATAGTCCCTTATAACCCCCCCCACACACCCTATATAAACCCCTTATACCCCCCATAGGACCCTCCCAACACCCCTCAGAGACCCCTACGCTCCCCCCAAGCCCTATAATCCCCCCGTATAACCCTCCCCGCGCCCCCGACACCTCCCATACCCCCCATATAAACCCCATAGGAGTCCTACAACCCCCTATAGGCCCCTATAGGCACCTCATCGCAGGCGTGGCAGCGCGGCCGCCTCCTCTCGGCGTGGTGCCTCCCGCAGTACACGCGGCCGTCTTGGTAGAAGTAGATGAGATCCACCAGTAACTCCCCGCACTGGGAGCACTGGAAGCACTGGGGGTGCCAGCAGGCGCCGTGCCCGGCGCGGGACGCGAAGACGGCCATGTCGCCCCCGCGGATCTGCCGCCCGCACTGCCGGGACACGCGCAACGGGGGCTCACACCCTATAGAGCCGCTCGGAGACCCCCAAAGTGGGTCTGACACCCTATAGATTCCGTTCGATAGCCCGTAAGTGGGGCCTGATACCCTACAGATTGAGTCCGAGACCCCATCACGGGGGTTTGACACCCTATAGATTCGGTTTGAGACCCCAAAAGTGAAGTCTGATAGCCTATAGATTCAGTTTGATCCCCCGTAAGTGCAGTCTGACACCCTATAGATTCAGTTCAATCCCCGATAAGTGGGTCTTAGACCTTATAGATTCGCTTTGACACCCCATAAGAGGGCCTCACACCCTATAGGGGGAATCTCACACCCCATAGGTGGTTTCACCTCCCAAGTTTCAGGGTCCCCCCCCCCCTTTTTGGGGTCCCTCTCCCCATTTTCAGGGTTCTCCATCTCATTTTGGTCCCCATTTCCCTCTTTTTGGGGCCCCTCTCCCCGTTTTCGGGGTCCCTCTCCCCATTTTCCGGGTCCCTCTCCCCATTTTTGGTCCCCATTCCCCCCTTTTTGGAGCCCCTCTCCCCATTTTCAGCCCCCACGCCTCCATTTTTGGGGTCCCTTTCCCCATTTTGAGGTCCCTCTCCCCATTTTCAGGGTCCCTCTCCCCATTTTTGGTCCCCAGGCCCCCATTTTCGGGGTCCCTCTCCCCATTTCCAGCCCCCAGGCCCCCATTTTCAGGGTCCCTCTCCCCATTTTCAGCCCCCAGCCTCCCATTTTCGGGGTCCCTCTCCCCATTTTTGGGGTCCCTCTCCCCATTTTCGGGGTTCTCCATCTCATTTTGGTCCCCATTTCCCTCTTTTTGGGGCCCCTCTTCCCCTTTTCGGGGTCCCTCTCCCCATTTTCGGGGTCCCTCTCCCCATTTTTGGGTCCCTCTCCCCATTTTCCGCCCCAGGCCCCCATTTTTTGGGTCCTCCTCCCCATTTTCAGGGTCCCTCTCCCCATTTTCAGCCCCAGGCCCCCATTTTCAGGGTCCCTCTCCCCATTTTCAGGGTCCCTCTCCCCATTTTTTGGGTCCCTCTCCCCATTTTCGGGGTGCTCCATCTCATTTTGGTCCCCATTTCCCTCTTTTTGGGGCCCCTCTCCCCGTTTTCGGGGTCCCTCTCCCCATTTTCCGGGTCCCTCTCCCCATTTTCCGCCCCAGGCCCCCATTTTTGGGGTCCTCCTCCCCATTTTCAGGGTCCCTCTCCCCATTTTCAGCCCCAGGCCCCCATTTTCAGGGTCCCTCTCCCCATTTTCAGGCTCCCTCTCCCCATTTTTGACCCCCATGCCCCCCTTTTTGGTGTCCTTGTCCCTCTTTTTGGGCTTCTCCCCCTCATTTTGCTCCCCGTTCCCCCCTTTTTGGAGCCCCTCTCCCCATTTTCAGCCCCCAGGCCTCCATTTTCAGGGTCCCTCTCCCCATTTTCGGGGTCCCTCTCCCCACGCCCCCCTTTTCCGAGCCCCTCTCCCCATTTTCAGCCCCCACGCCTCCATTTTCCGGGTCCCTCTCCCCATTTTCAGCCCCCAGGCCCCCATTTTCGGGATGCCTCTCCCCATTTTTGAGGTCCCTCTCTCCATTTTGAGGTCCCTCTCCCCATTTTCGGGGTCCCTCTCCCCATTCCCCCCTTTTCCGAGCCCCTCTCCCCATTTTCAGCCCCCACGCCTCCATTTTCCGGGTCTCTCTCCCCATTTTCAGCCCCCAGGCCCCCATTTTCGGTGCCCCCCTCCCCATTTTCGGTGCCCCCCTCCCCATTTTTGGGGTCCCCCTCCCCATTTTTGGGGGTCCCCACCTGCTGGCAGATGGCTCCGGTGATGGTGAGGGGGAAGGGGCGGGCGCTGCCCCGGCCCAGGTTCTCGCGTTTGCGCTGCTGAGCGAAGCGTTTCAGCTCCCTCCTCTCGGCCTCCCCCAGCGCGTTGCAGTATTGGGGCTGGGGGGGGTGGCAAAAAGGGGGGGTCACGGGGGGACAGCACCCCAAAAAATCACCCCCGCGCCCCCCCCGCAAAACCTCTGACCCCTCCCAAGCCCCACAAGTCCTCCCCAACCCCCTAAAATCTGTGAACCCACGCCCCCAAGCACCCCAATAACTCCAGGAAGGTCACCAAGACCCCCCCCAAAATCATCCAGGACACCCCCAAATCATCCAGGACACCCCAAAACCATCCAGAAGCCCCTCAAATCCTCCCCAAATCATCCAGAACCTCCCTTCAAGTCCCCCCTAAATCAGCCAGAAGCCCCTCAAGTCACCTCCAAATCAACCAGAAGCCCCCCAGGTCTCCCCCAGATCACTCAGGACCCCCCAATCCTCCCCCCAAATCATCCAGAACTACCCCCAAAATCAACCAGGACCCCCCCAGGTCCCCCCCAAATCACCCAGGACCCCCCCAAACCCCTCTAAAATCATCCAGAACCCTTCTAGTCCCCGCCAAGAACCCCTCCAGATCACCCAGGACCCCCCCAAGCCCCCCCCAAATCACCCAGGATCCCCCCAAGACCCCCCAAATCATCCAGGACCCCCCCACAAATCACGAAGGAGCCCCCAAGTCGCCCTCAAATCATCCAGAACCCCCCCTGAGTCCCCTCCAAATCATCCATAACGCCCCCAAATCACCCAGAACTCCCTCAAGTCCCCCTCAAATCACCCAGAACCCCCCTCCAGGACCCCCCAAATCATCCAGGACCCCCCCCAAATCACCTAGGAGCCCCCAAGTCCCCCTCAAATCATCCAGAACCCCCCCAAGTCCCCTCCAAATCATCCATAACCCCCCCAAATCATCCAGAACTCCCTCGAGTCCCCCTCAAATCATCCAGAAGCCCCCCCAAATCATCCAGGACCCCCCCAAAATCCCGCAGGGCCCCCCCCAAGTGACCTCGCTGTCGTGGGGGGGCAGCTGGTGGCGCAGCTGGCGCAGCCGGTGCCGCTCCCCGGGGCTGTTGAGGTACGGGACCTTCTCCTCGGGGAGGCAGCGGAAGAACTGAGCCACCTGGGGGGCAGCAACGGGGTTTGGGGGGGCTCCAAGGGGGATCTGTGGGGCAGGAGGGTGGTTTGGGGGCTCCAAGGGGGATCTGTGGGGCAGGAGAGGCCCTGAGAGAGGGGATCTGTGGGGCAGGAGGGGGGTTTGGGGGCTCCAAGGGGGATCTGTGGGGCAGCAAGGGGGTTTGGGGGCTCCAAGGGGGATCTGTGGGGCAGGAGAGGCCCTGAGAAAGGGGATCTGTGGGGCAGGAGGGGGGTTTGGGGGCTCCAAGGGGGATCTGTGGGGCAGGAGAGGCCCTGAGAGAGGGGATCTGTGGGGCAGGAGGGGGGTTTGGGGGCTCCAAGGGGGATCTGTGGGGCAGGAGAGGCCCTGAGAGAGGGGATCTGTGGGGCAGGAGGGGGGTTTTGGGGCTCCAAGGGGGATCTATGGGGCAGGAGAGGCCCTGAGAGAGGGGATCTATGGGGCAGGAGGGGGGTTTGGGGGCCTGGGGGGGGCTATGGGGGCTGTAAGGAGGATCTATGGGGCAGGAGAGGCCCTGAGGGCGGGATCTGTGGGGCAGGAGGGGGGTTTGGGGGCCCCAAGGGGGATCTATGGGGCAGGAGAGGCCCTGGGGAGGGGTCTGTGGGGCAGGAGGGGGGTTTGAGGGCCTGGGGGGGGGCTATGGGGGCTGTAAGGGGGATCTATGGGGCAGGAGAAGCCTTGAGGGAGGGGATCTGTGGGGCAGGAGGGGGGTTTGGGGGCTTTAAGGGGGATCTATGGGGCAGAAGAGGCCCTGAGAGAAGGGTCTGTGGGGCAGGAGGGGGGTTTTGGGGGTCCAAGGAGGATCTATGGGGCAGGAGAGACCCTGAGGGAAGGATCTGTGGGGCAGGAGGGGGGTTTGAGAGCTTCGAGGGGGCTGTAAGGGGGCTCTATGGGGCGGGAGAAGCCTCGAGGGAAGGGTCTCAGGGGCTTTCCCATGATCTCCGGGGCTTCAGCGGTTCCCTAGGGGGAATCCGTGGGGTTTTGGGGGGTCCCCGCGATCTGTGGGGGTTTCGGGGTGTCCCGGGGGGGGTCGTTACCTGCTCGGGTTTGAGCCCGGGGGGGACCCAGGCGTATTCCTCGGGGGCGCAGCCGGAATCGTCATCGGAGCCGGGATGGGGCTGGAAATCAGAGACCAAGCGCCCCATGACTCGTTCCAGGTCTCGGGGAACCCCCCCGGCCGCGTGATCCCCCCGCGGGCACTTGCAGTGCTGGCAAATCTTCCTGGCGGGGGAAAATAAGGTATAAAGGGGGGGGAACCCCAAAAATCCAGCCTCGCCCCCCTCTTCCTCCTCAATTTTTTACCTCCAGTTGTGGACGAGGAAGCCCGGACACTGATCCCCGCAGGCCTGGCAGGGCTGGCCCCGGTCGGGGTCTTCTGGCTCGGGGGTCTGAAAAGGGGGGGGGGACACCCCAAAAATAGTGTTAAGGGGGGGGTGGGAGGTGGGTTGGGGGGCAGGAGGGGGCCTTGGGGGCTCTAGGGGGCTCTAAGGGGGGGTCTGTGGGGCAGGAGAGGCCCTGAGGGAGGGGATCTGTGGGGCAGGAGGGGGGTTTGGGGGCTATAAGGGGCTGTAAGGGGGATCTATGGGGCAGGAGGGGGGTTTGGGGGCTGCTCTGGGGACTGTCAGGGGGATCTATGGGGCAGAAGGGGCTGAAGGGGGGCGCTATGGGGCTGGAGAGGCCCTGAGGGGAGATCTATGGGGCAGAAGGGGGTTTTTGGGGTAAAAACAGGTCAGTGCCACAAGGCTTGTGGCCTCCTGCCCCACAGATCCCCCTTACAGCCCCCAGAGCCCCCCCAAGCCCCAAACCCCCCTCCTGCCCCACAGATCCCCTCTCTCAGGGCCTCTCCTGCCCCACAGATCCCCCTTGGAGCCCCAAACCCCCCTCCTGCCCCACAGATCCCCTTTCTCAGGGCCTCTCCTGCCCCATAGATCCCTCTTGGAGCCCCAAAACCCCCCTCTTGCCCCACAGATCCCCTCTCTCAGGGCCTCTCCTGCCCCACAGATCCCCCTTACAGCCCCAAAACCCCCCTCCTGCCCCACAGATCCCCTTTCTCAGGGCCTCTCCTGCCCCATAGATCCCTCTTGGAGCCCCAAAACCCCCCTCTTGCCCCACAGATCCCCTCTCTCAGGGCCTCTCCTGCCCCACAGATCCCCCTTACAGCCCCAAAACCCCCCTCCTGCCCCACAGATCCCCTTTCTCAGGGCCTCTCCTGCCCCATAGATCCCTCTTGGAGCCCCAAAACCCCCCTCTTGCCCCACAGATCCCCTCTCTCAGGGCCTCTCCTGCCCCACAGATCCCCCTTACAGCCCCAAAACCCCCCTCCTGCCCCACAGATCCCCTTTCTCAGGGCCTCTCCTGCCCCATAGATCCCCCTTGGAGCCCCCAAACCCCCCTCCTGCCCCACAGATCCCCTCTCTCAGGGCCTCTCCTGCCCCATAGATCCCCCTTGGAGCCCCCAAACCCCCCTCCTGCCCCACAGACCCGTCCCTCAGGGCCTCTCCTGCCCCATAGATCCCCCTTGGAGCCCCCAAACCCCCCTCCTGCCCCACAGATCCCCTCCCCCAGGGCCTCTCCTGCCCCATAGATCCTCCATAGAGCCCCCAACCCCCCCTCCTGCCCCACAGATCCCCCCCCCCCCCCCGGCCCCCACCGATCGTCTCCGCCGGGACCCACGGGCGAACATGGCCGCGCCAGGAGGACCCGCCCCCTCCTCTGGCCACGCCCCCGCCCCCGCTGGCCACGCCCCCTTCCTTTGGCCACGCCCCCTCCAGCTTTACCAGCCGCGCCGCTGGCCACGCCCCCTCCCTCCTGGCCACGCCCCCTCCCTCCTGGCCACGCCCCCTCCCTCCTGGCCACGCCCACCGCGCCCCTTCAATCAAACCCCTCTGGGGTCCCCAAATCATTCAGGACCCCCCGAGTCCCCCCTAAATCACCCAGAACCCCCCTGAGTCCCCCCCAAATCATCCAGGACCCCCCAAATCACCCAGGACCCCCCCAAGTCCCCCCCAAATCATCCAGGACCCCCCCGAGTCCCCCCCGAAATCATCCAGGACCTCCCTGGGTCCCCCCTAAATCACCCAGGACACCCCTGAGTGCCCCCCAAATCAGCCAGGACCCCCCAAATCACCCAGGACCCCCCCGAGTCTCCCCCAAATCACCCAGGACACCCCCGTGTCCCCCCCCAAATCACCCAGGACCCCCCTGGGTCCCCCCTAAATCACCCAGGACCCCCCCGAGTCTCCCCCAAATCACCCAGGACACCCCCGTATCCCCCCCCAAATCACCCAGGACCCCCCGAGTCCCCCCCAAATCACCCAGGACCCCCCCAAGTCCCCCCTAAATCACCCAGGACACCCCCTAGTCCCCCTAAAATCACCCAGGACCCCCCCTAGACCCCCCAGTCACCCCAGAACCCCCCTAAGAAGTACGGGGAGCTCTTACTTCAAGAGCTCTAAAGGCTCTAAAGGGTTTCTCAGGGTCCTAGTGGGCCCTAAAGGGCTCCCAGGGGGCTCTACAGGGTTCTTGGGGGTCTTCTCGATCCTTTCTAGGACCCTCAGGAACCCTCTAGATCCCCCTGGGACCCCTTTAGGGTCTTCTAGAACCCCAAGGAACCATCTAGAGCCTCCTGGACGCCTTTAGGGTCTTCTTGGACCCTTCTAGGACCACCAGGAACCCTCTAGATCCCCCTGGATCCCTTTTAGGGTCTTCTTGGACCCTTCTAGGACCACCAGGAACCCTCTAGATCCCCCTGGATCCCTTTTAGGGTCTTCTTGGACCCTTCTAGGACCACCAGAAACCCTCTAGATCCCCCTGGATCCCTTTTAGGGTCTTCTTGGACCCTTCTAGGACCACCAGAAACCCTCTAGAGCCCCCTGGACCCCCTTTAGGGTCTTCTTGGACCCTTCTAGGACCACCAGGAACCCTCTAGATCCCCCTGGATCCCTTTTAGGGTCTTCTTGGACCCTTCTAGGACCACCAGAAACCCTCTAGAGCCCCCTGGACCCCCTTTAGGGTCTTCTTGGACCCTTCTAGGACCACCAGGAACCCTCTAGAGCCCCCTGGACCCCCTTTAGGGTCTTCTTGGACCCTTCTAGGACCACCAGGAACCCTCTAGAGCCCCCAGGACCCCTTTGGGGTGGGGTGAGGTCCAATATTTCTCTTCCCACAACTCCCAAACCTTCTAAAAATTCACATTTTGGCGGCACAGAAATTCCAGGGACGTTTTATCGCGAGCGTCGAATCGTTTCAGGGGATGAAAAAGTGGAATCGGGGGTCGTTTTTTTCCAACCTTGAGAGAAGTTCTGAAGTTAGGGCCTTAAAGAGGCCCCAGGTGGATCTAGAGGGTTCCTGGGGGTCCTAGAAAGGCCTAAAGGGGTCCCAGGGGGCTCTAGAGGGTTCCTGGGGGTCCTAGAAGGCCCTAAAAGGGTCTCAGGTGGATCTAGAGGGTTCCTGGGGATCCTAGAAGACCCTAAAGTGGTCTCAGGTGGATCTACAGGGTTCTAGAAGGGCCTAAAGGGGTCCCAGGTGGATCTAGAGGGTTCCTGGGGATCCTAGAAGGGCCTAAAGGGGTCCCAGGTGGATCTAGAGGGTTCCTGGGGGTCCTAGAAGGGCCTAAAGGGGTCCCAGGTGGATCTACAGGGTTCCTGGGGGTCCTACAAGACCCTAAAGGGGTCCCAGGGGGCTCTAGATGGTTCCTTGGGGTCCTAGAAGACCCTGAAGGGGTCCCAGGTGGATCTAGAGGGTTCTGGAAGGCCCTAAAGGGGTCCCAGGTGGCTCTAGAGGGTCCCTGGGGTTCCTAGAAGGTGCCAGGCCCCGCCCCCCCCTTGCCCCGCCCCCCCCGGGGTTTTATCAGCTCTGGGGGGGCCCCAGGTTTGGGGGGGTCAGTGCTGGTTGTTCGTCCTCAGTGAAGGGCAACAGGTCTGTGGGGCTGGGGGGGGGACCCCTAAATGGGGGGCGGGGGGGGCTCTATGGGGCTGGGACCCCTAAATGGGGGGGGGGGGGAGCTGTGGGGTGATGGGTCCTGAATGGGGGGGGGGGGTGACCCCCAAGTGACTTATGGGGCAGGATCTATGGGTCCTGGGTCCCCTTTAGGGGGTGTGGTGACCCCCAAGTGACTTATGGGGCAGGATCTATGGGTCCTGGGTCCCCTTTAGGGGGTGTGGTGACCCCCAAGTGACTTATGGGGCAGGATCTATGGGTCCTGGGTCCCCTTTAGGGGGTGTGGTGACCCCCAAGTGACTTATGGGGCAGGATCTATGGGTCCTGGGTCCCCTTTAGGGGGTGTGGTGACCCCCAAGTGACTTATGGGGCAGGATCTATGGGTCCTGGGTCCCCTTTGGGGGGTGTGGTGACCCCCAAGTGAATTATGGGGCAGGATCTCTGGGTCCTGGGTCTCCTTTAGGGGGTGTGGTGACCCCCAAGTGACTTATGGGGCAGGATCTATAGGTCCTGGGTCCCCTTTAGGGGGTGTGGTGACCCCCAAGTGACTTATGGGGCAGGATCTATAGGTCCTGGGTCCCCTTTATCGTGTGTGGTGACCCCCAAGTGACTTATGGGGCAGGATCTATGGGTCCTGGATCCCCTTTAGGGGGTGTGACCCCCAAGTGACTTATGGGGCAGGATCTATGGGTCCTGGGTCCCCTTTAGGGGGTGTGGTGACCCCCAAGTGACTTATGGGGCAGGATCTATGGGTCCCACCCCGTTTTCCTCACGCCGTGGGGCAGGTGTGGGTTGCTGATAAGGCCCCAGATGCTGATAAGGCCCTGGGGGGGGGGGGGTGGGGCTGATAGGGGGGGGGGGGGGGGGGTGGGGCTGATAGGGGGTGGGGGGCCCTCCCTGCCCCATAACTTGTGGGTCGCTCTCCCCACAGCGTCATGGCCTCTCTCCTGCGCTGCCCGGTCCTGGCTCGACACCCCTGGCTGGCGAGAGCCCTGGCCACCGCGCCCCCCCGAGCCCACCCGGGTAACCTATAGGGGCTATAGGGGCTGTAGAATAGGGTATGGGGACAGTATAGGGGCTCTATAGGGGGTAGAGGGGCTCTACGGGGGGATACGGGGGCTTTAGGGGGGCGTATAGGGTCGATATCGTGGGTAGAGGGGCTGTATAGGGGCTGTCTATTGGGTATGGGGGCTCTGTAGGGGGTATAGGGACTGTATAGTGGGTTATAGGGGGTTTATAGAGAGGCATGGGGGATCTCTAGTGGGTATAGGGACTGTATAGGGGCTTTATAGTGGGGTGTGGGGACTGTATATTGGGTTATAGGGGCTTTATAGAGGGGTATGGGGGCTCTCTAGTGGGTATAGGGACTGTATAGGGGCTTTATAGTGGGGTGTGGGGACTGTATATTGGGTTATAGGGGCTTTATAGAGGGGTATGGGGGCTCTTGAGTGGGTAGAGGGACTGTATAGGGGCTGTCTACTGGGTATGGGGGCTCTGTAGGGGGTATAGGGACTGTATAGTGGGTTATAGGGGCTTTATAGAGGGCTATGGGTTATCTCTAGTGGGTATAGGGACTGTATAGGTGCTTAATAGTGGGGTGTGGGGACTGTATATTGGGTTATAGGTGCTTTATAGTGGGGTATGGGGGCTCTCTAGTGGGTATAGGGACTGTATAGGGGCTGTCTACTGGGTATGGGGGCTCTGTAGGGGGTATGGGGACTGTATAGTGGGTTATAGGGGCTTTATAGTGGGGTATGGGGGATCTCTAGTGGGTATAGGGACTGTATAGGGGCTTTATAGAGGGGTGTGTGGGCTCACTAGTGGGTATAGGGACTGTATAGGGGTTGTCTATTGGGTATGGGGACTGTATAGTGGGCTATAGGGGCTTTATAGAGGGGTATAGGGGCTCTCTAGTGGGTATAGGGACTGTATAGCGGCTGTCTACTGGGTATGGGGACTGTATAGTGGGTTATAGGGGTTTTATAGAGGGGTATAGGGGCTCTCTAGTGGGTATAGGGACTGTATAGGGGCTGTCTACTGGGTATGGGGACTGTATAGTGGGTTACAGGGGTTTTATAGAGGGGTATAGGGGCTCCCTAGTGGGTATAGGGACTGTATAGGGGCTGTCTACTGGGTATGGGGGCTGTATAGTGGGTTACAGGGGTTTTATAGAGGGGTATAGGGGCTCCCTAGTGGGTATAGGGACTGTATAGGGGCTGTCTACTGGGTATGGGGGCTGTATAGTGGGTTACAGGGGTTTTATAGAGGGGTATAGGGGCTCTCTAGTGGGTATAGGGACTGTATAGGGGCTGTCTATTGGGTATGGGGACTGTATAGTGGGCTATAGGGGCTTTATAGAGGGGTATGGGGGCTCTTGAGTGGGTATAGGGACTGTATAGGGGCTGTCGACTGGGTGTGGGGGCTCTGTAGGGGGTATGGGGACTGTATAGTGGGTTATAGGGGGTTTATAGAGGGGTATGGGGGCTCTCTAGTGGGTATAGGGACTGTATAGGGGCTGTCTACTGGGTATGGGGGCTCTGTAGGGGGAATGGGGACTGTATAGTGGGTTATAGGGACTTTATAGAGGAGTATGGGGGCTCTCTAGTGGGTATAGGGACTGTATAGGGGCTTTATAGTGGGGTATGGGGACTGTATGGTGGGTTATAGGGGTTTTATAGAGGGGTTTGGGGGCTCTCTAGTGGGTATAGGGACTGTATAGGGGTTGTCTATTGGGTATGGGGGCTGTATAGTGGGCTATAGGGGCTTTATAGAGGGGTATGGGGGCTCTTGAGTGGGTATAGGGACTGTATAGGGGCTGTCGACTGGGTGTGGGGGCTCTGTAGGGGGTATGGGGACTGTATAGTGGGTTACAGGGGCTTTATAGTGGGGTATGGGGGCTCTCTAGTGGGTATAGGGGCTGTCTACTGGGTATGAGGGCTCTGTAGGGGGTATAGGGACTGTATAGTGGGTTATAGGGGCTTTATAGAGGGGTATGGGGGCTTTCTAGTGGGTATAGGGACTGTATAGGGGCTGTCGACTGGGTATGGGGGCTCTGTAGGATGAATGGGGGCTGTATAGTGGGTTATAGGGGGTTTATAGAGGGGTATGGGGGCTCTCTAGTGGGTATAGGGACTGTATAGGGGCTGTCTACTGGGTATGGGGGCTCTGTAGGGGGTATGGGGACTGTATGGTGGGTTATAGGGGCTTTATAGAGGGGTATGGGGGCTCTCGAGTGTGTGTACGGAACGTATAGGGGCTGTATAGCAGGTATGGGGGCTCTGTAGGGGGTATCAGGACTTTATAGTGGGGTATAGTGGCAGTACAGCGGGGTATAGGGACTGTATAGTGGGTATAGGGACTGTATAGGGGCTGTCTACTGGGTATGGGGGCTGTATAGTGGGTTACAGGGGTTTTATAGAGGGGTATAGGGGCTCCCTAGTGGGTATAGGGACTGTATAGGGGCTGTCTACTGGGTATGGGGGCTGTATAGTGGGTTACAGGGGTTTTATAGAGGGGTATAGGGGCTCTCTAGTGGGTATAGGGACTGTATAGGGGCTGTCTATTGGGTATGGGGGCTCTGTAGGGGGTATAGGGACTGTATAGTGAGTTATAGGGGCTTTATAGTGGGGTATGGGGGCTCTCTAGTGGGTATAGGGACTGTATAGGGGCTTTATAGTGGGGTGTGGGGACTGTATATTGGGTTATAGGTGCTTTATAGTGGGGTATGGCGGCTCTGTAGTGGGTATAGGGACTGTATAGGGGTTGTCTATTGGGTATGGGGACTGTATAGTGGGCTATAGGGGCTTTATAGAGGGGTATGGGGGCTCTTGAGTGGGTATAGGGACTGTATAGGGGCTGTCGACTGGGTGTGGGGGCTCTGTAGGGGGTATGGGGACTGTATAGTGGGTTATAGGGGGTTTATAGAGGGGTATGGGGGCTCTCGAGTGGGTATAGGGACTGTATAGGGGCTGTCTACTGGGTATGGGGGCTCTGTAGGGGGAATGGGGACTGTATAGTGGGTTATAGGGACTTTATAGTGGGGTATGGGGGCTCTCTAGTGGGTATAGGGACTGTATAGGGGCTTTATAGTGGGGTATGGGGACTGTATGGTGGGTTATAGGGGTTTTATAGAGGGGTTTGGGGGCTCTCTAGTGGGTATAGGGACTGTATAGGGGTTGTCTATTGGGTATGGGGACTGTATAGTGGGCTATAGAGGCTTTATAGAGGGGTATGGGGGCTCTTGAGTGGGTATAGGGACTGTATAGGGGCTGTCGACTGGGTGTGGGGGCTCTGTAGGGGGTATGGGGACTGTATATTGGGTTATAGGGGCTTTATAGTGGGGTATGGGGGCTCTCTAGTGGGTATAGGGGCTGTCTACTGGGTATGAGGGCTCTGTAGGGGGTATAGGGACTGTATAGTGGGTTATAGGGGCTTTATAGAGGGGTATGGGGGCTTTCTAGTGGGTATAGGGACTGTATAGGGGCTGTCGACTGGGTATGGGGGCTCTGTAGGATGAATGGGGGCTGTATAGTGGGTTATAGGGGGTTTATAGAGGGGTATGGGGGCTCTCGAGTGGGTATAGGGACTGTATAGGGGCTGTCTACTGGGTATGGGGGCTCTGTAGGGGGTATGGGGACTGTATGGTGGGTTATAGGGGCTTTATAGAGGGGTATGGGGGCTCTCGAGTGTGTGTACGGAACGTATAGGGGCTGTATAGCAGGTATGGGGGCTCTGTAGGGGGTATCAGGACTTTATAGTGGGGTATAGTGGCAGTACAGCGGGGTATAGGGACTGTATAGTGGGTATAGGGACTGTATAGGGGCTGTACAGGGGGCTATGGGGCTCTATAGTGGGGTATAGGGGCTGTATAGTGGGGTATAGGGGCCATATAGTGGGTATAGGGACTGCATCGGGGCTGTCTAGGGGGTATAGGGGCTGTATAGGGGCTGTATATGGGGGCTATGGGGCTCTATAGGGGTCTACGGGGCTCTATAGGGGGCTATGAGTGCTTTATAGTGGGGTATAGGGGCCGCATAGTGGGGTATAGAGGCCACATAGAGGGTATAGAGACTGCATCGGGGCCGTATAGGCCCTCTGGGGGCTCTATAGGGGGGTCAGACAGCCCGTATAGGGGTGTTTCGGGGTGCTGACCCCCCCTCTCTCTCTTTCAGGCGCCCCCCCCCACTGCCCCTTCATGGAGCTGGAGGGGGGAACCCCCTTTATCCAACGCGCCCCCCCCGAGGTGCAGGAGGACGTCGCGCCCCCCCCTCAAGGTAAAGGCCTATAGGGGGGTGTCCCCCCGCTATATACCTCCCCAAATCGACCTTTGACCCCTAACCTATAGCCTCTATACCCCCCCAATAAACATAAAGCCCCCCTGAACTGGCTGCTGGAGCTGGAGGAGAAGCCGGAGGAGACCCCGGAGCGGAGGCTGGAGGAGAACCTGCCCGGTGAGGGCACCTATAGGGGCTATAGGGGACTGGAGGGGATAGAGGGGGCGTATATAGGATGAATAGGGGGAAATACAGGGGGAGGAAGGGGTTATAGAGGGGTATAGGGGCAATAGGGAAGGAATAAAAGCTGTAGGGGGGGGTATAGGGTGTGTACGGGGGGGTATAGGAGTGGTATGGGGGGGTATAGGGGCTGTAGAGAGAGTATAGGGTTCTCATAGGGCCATATAGCATATGTATACGGGGGTATAGGGGCTATATGGGGTATTCAGGAGCTATATAAGGGGGGTTTAGCAGCTATATGAGGGGTAGTAGGGGCTATGGGGGGGGTTAGGGGCTATATAGAGGGTCTTAGGGGCTACACGGGGGGTATAGGACCTATATAGGGGGGTTAGGAGCTATATAGAGGGGTGTAGGGGCTATATGGGGGGCGTAGAGGGTAAATGGGGGGGGTTAGGGGCTATAAAGGGGAGTTTAGGGGCTATATAGTGTGTGTAGGGGCTATATATTGAGGTGTATGTGCTATATAGCGTGTGTAGGGGCTGTATAGGGGTGTGTAGGGTCTATATTTGGGGGTTTAGGAGCTATATGAGGGGGGTTAGGGCCTATATGGGGGGGTTAGGGCCTATATGGGGGGGCTTAGGGCCTAAATGAAGGGGTTTAGGGCCTATATGAGGGGGTTTAGGGCCTATATAGTGGGGAGTAGGAGCTCTATAGGGGCTCAGGGAGGTTTTGGGGTTCCCTACGGGTTTTGGGGACCCCCCTCACCCCGTTTTTTCCCCCCTTCAGCCAACGCCTTCCCATACGAGGCAATTTAGGGCCTATATGAGGGGGTTTAGGGCCTAAACGAAGGGGTTTAGGGCCTATATAGTGGGGAGTAGGAGCTCTATAGGGGCTGAGGGAGGTTTGGGGGTTCCCTACGGGTTTTGGGGTCCCCCCCTCACCCCGTTTCCCCCCCCCCCCAGCCGACGCCTTCCCGTACGAGGCGGTTTTCGGGGGGCGCCTGGCGGGGCTGCGTCGCTCTCACACCTACCGGGTGTTCACGGCCGTGGGGCGCAGGGCCGAGGCGCCCCCCCTGGCTTTTTCGGGGTCCCCCCCGCGCCCCCTCCAGCTCTGGTGCTCCAACGACTACCTGGGAATGAGCCGGCACCCCCAAGTCATCCGAGCTGCCAGGTGGGAACCCCGAAAAAAAATCCTGGAACCCCAAAACCCCACACAGAACCCCAAAACCCCACAGAGAACCCCAATATCCCCCCCAGAACCACAATATCCCCCTCAGAATCCCAATATCCCTCTCAGAACCCCAATATCCCCCTCAGAACCCCCCAAAATCCATACCCGGCACCCCAATACCCCACCCTGCACCCCAATATCCCTCCCAGAACCCCAATATCCCACTCAGAATCCCAATAAACCCCCTCAGAACCCCAAAACCCCAACCCCTGCACCCCAATATCCCTTCCTGGCACCCCAATAACCCCCCTCAGAACCCCAATAACCCCCCTCAGAACCCCAATATCCCCCTCAGAACCCCAATAACCCCCCTCAGAACCCCAATATCCCTCCCCTGGCACCCCAAAACCCCACCCTGCACCCCAATATCCCCCTCAGAACCCCAATAACCCCCCTCAGAACCCCCAAACCCCAACCCCTGCACCCCAAAAACTCCTCCCAGCACCCCAATATCCCCCCCAGCGCCCCAAAACCCACACAGAACCTGAGGATCCACCCCCAGGACCCCAATATCCCCCCCCTGCACCCCAAAACCTACCCAGTGCTCCAATATCCCCCCCGCCAGCGCCCCCAAACCCACCCTCAGGTCCTCCCAGTGTCTCCCAGTCCCTCCCAGTTCCCCCCAGACCCCAAATACCCCCCAGGACCCCAATGACCCTCAGGCCTCTCAACCCCACAAAGTCCTCCCAGTCCTCCCAGTCCCTCCCAGTTTGTCCCAGTGTCCTCCCAGTCCCCCTCAGTCCCTCCTAGTCCCCCTGCAGTCCCTCCCAGTCCCTCCCAGTGCCTCCCAGTCCCTCCTAATCCCCTCCCAGTCCCTCCCAGTGCCTCCCAGTCCCTCCCAGTGCCTCCCAGTCCCTCCCAGTGCCTCCCAGTCCCTCCTAATCCCCTCCCAGTCCCTCCCAGTGTCCCTCCCAGTGTCTCCCCAGTCCCTCCCAGTGCCGTTCCAGTCCCTCCCAGTGTCCCCCCGCAAACCCCTCCCAGTCCCTCCCAGTGTCCCCCCCAATCCCCTCCCAGTCCCTCCCAGTCCCCCCCAATCCCCTCCCAGTCCCCCCCCAATCCCCTCCCAGTCCCTCCCAGTCCCCCCCAATCCCCTCCCAGTCCCCCCCAATCCCCCCCAGTCCCCCCCTAGTCCCCCCCCAATCCCCTCCAGTCCCTCCCAGTCCCCCCCAATCCCCTCCCAGTCCCTCCCAGTCCCCCCCAATCCCCTCCAGTCCCTCCCAGTGTCCCCCCCAATCCCCTCCAGTCCCCCCCAGTCCCCCCCCAGTCCCCCCCCAGTCCCTCCCCCAATGCCCTCCCAGTCCCCCCCAATGCCCTCCCAGTCCCTCCCACTCCCTCCCAGTCCCTCCCAGTGTCCCCCCCAATCCCCCCCCAATCCCCTCCCAGTGTCCCCCCCAATCCCCTCCCAGTCCCTCCCAGTCCCCTCCCAATCCCCTCCCAGTCCCCTCCCAATCCCCTCCCAGTCCCCTCCCAATCCCCTCCCAGTCCCCCCCCAGTCCCCCCCCAGTCCCCCCCCAGTCCCCCCCCAGTCCCCCCCAGTCCCCCCCCAGTCCCCCCCCAGTCCCCCCCCAGTCCCCTCCCAGTCCCCCCCAATCCCCTCCCAGTCCCTCCCAGTCCCCCCCAATCCCCTCCCAGTCCCTCCCAGTCCCCCCCAATCCCCTCCCAGTCCCTCCCAGTCCCCCCCAGCCCCTCCCAGTCCCTCCCAGTCCCCCCCAGTACCTCCCAGTATCCATCAGGCTGGCGCTGGAGGCCCACGGCCTGGGCTCGGGGGGCACGCGGAACATCGGGGGGACGTCTCCCCTGCACGGGGCGCTGGAGCGAGCCCTGGCCCGGCTGCACCGCCAGCCCCGCGCCGCCCTCTTCTCCTCCTGCTACGCCGCCAACGACACCTCCCTGGCCACCCTCGCCGCCATCCTGCCAGGTAGGGGACCCCAAAAAGCCTCCGGGGACCCCAAAAAACCTCCGGGGAACCCAGAAAAGTTCATAGGAACCCAAAAATGTTCACGAGAACCTCAAAAAACCCACTTGGGATTCCAAAAAAGTTCATGAGAACTTCAAAAAACCACTTGGGATTCCAAAAAAAGTTCATGAGAACTTCAAAAAACAACTTGGGGTGCCAAAAAAGTTCATGAGAACCTCAAAAAACCCACTTGAGGTTCTTCAAAACCTCCTGAGATTCCATAAAATCTCCTGAGAACCCCAAAAAACCCACTTGAGGTTCTTCAAAACCTCTTGGGATCCCATAAAAGCTCCTGAGAACTCCAAAAAAACCCACTTGAGGTTCTTCAAAACCTCTTGAGATGCCATAAAAGCTCATGAGAACCCCAAAAAAACCCACTTGAGGTTCTTCAAAACCTCTTGAGATCCCATAAAAGCTCCTGAGAACTCCAAAAAAACCACTTGAGGTTCTTCAAAACCTCTTGAGATCCCATAAAAGCTCCTGAGAACCTCAAAAAACCCACTTGAGGTTCTTCAAAACCTCTTGAGATCCCATAAAAGCTCCTGAGAACCTCAAAAAACCCACTTGGGGTTCTTCAAAACCTCTTGAGATCCCATAAAAGCTCATGGGAACCTCAAAAAACCCACTTGAGGTCCTCGAGGTGGCCACCTGGGTCCTTCTTCTCGGCAGGCTGCGAGGTGTTTTCCGACGAGGGCAACCACGCGTCCATGATCCAGGGGATCCTGCGGAGTGGGGTCCCCAAACACGTCTTCCGCCACAACGACCCCCAACATCTGGACCAGCTCCTGGCCCGAAGCCGCCCCGGGATCCCCAAGATCGTGGCCTTCGAGTCGGTCCATTCCATGGACGGTCAGTGGGGCATCTCCAAAGCTTCCTGGGACCTCCAGGACCTCCTGGGATCCATAAACCCCCCGGAGATGATCTCAAACCCCCCTGAGATGCCCTCAAAACCCACTTGAGGTTCTCCAAAACCCCCTGAGATGCCCACAAACCCCCCTGAGATGCCCTTGAAACCTCTTGAGGGTCTCCAAACCCCCCTGAGATGCCTTCAAACCCCCCTGAGATGCCCTCAAAACCTCTTGAGGGTCTCCAAACCCCCCCAAGATGCCCTCAAAACCCCTTGAGGGTCTCCAAAACCCCCTGAGATGCCTTCAAACCCCCCTGAGATGCCCTCAAAACCTCTTGAGGGTCTCCAAACCCCCCTGAGATGCCCTCGAAACCCCTTGAGGTTCTCCAAACCCCACCGAGATGCCCTCAAAACCTCTTGAGGGTCTCCAAACCCCCCCGAGATGCCCTCAAAACCTCTTGAGGGTCTCCAAACCCCCCTGAGATGCCCTCAAAACCCACTTGAGGTTCTCCAAACCCCCCTGAGATGCCTTCAAAACCTCTTGAGGTTCTCCAAACCCCCCCGAGATGCCCTCAAAACCTCTTGAGGGTCTCCAAACCCCCCTGAGATGCCCTCAAAACCCACTTGAGGTTCTCCAAACCCCCCTGAGATGCCCTCAAAACCCCTTGAGGGTCTCCAAACCCCCATGAGATGCCCTCAAAACCCACTTGAGGTTCTCCAAAACCCCCTGAGATGCCCTCAGAACCTCTTGAGATTCTCTAAACCCCCCTGAGATGCCCTCAAACCTCCTCAGTTCTCTCAAAGCCTCCTTGTTTTCCCCTCAAAACTCATTGAGGTTCTCCAAACCCCCCTGAGATGCCCTCAAAACCCACTTGAAGTTCTCCAAAACCCCCTGAGATGCCCTCAAACCCTCTTGAGATTCTCCAAACCCCCCTGAGATGCCCCCAAAACCTCTTGAGGGTCTCCAAACCCCCATGAGATGCCCTTGAAACCTCTTGAGACTCTCCAAACCCCCCTGAGATGCCCTCAAAACCTACTGATGTTCTCCAAAACCCCCTGAGATGCCCTTAAAACCTCTTGAGGGTCTCCAAACCCCCCTGAGATGCCTTCAAAACCTCTTGAGGTTCTCCAAACCCCCCCGAGATGCCCTCAAAACCTCTTGAGGGTCTCCAAACCCCCCTGAGATGCCCTCAAACCCCTCTGAGATGCCCTCAAAACGTTTTGAGGGTCTCCAAACCCCCCGGAGATGCCTTCAAAACCCCTTGAGGGTCTCCAAACCCCCCGGAGATGCCTTCAAAACCTCTTGAGGGTCTCCAAACCCCCTGAGATTCCCTCAAAACTCCTTGAGGTTCTCCAAACCCCCCTGAGATGCCCTCAAACCCCCCTGAGATGCCCTCAAAACCTCTTGAGGGTCTCCAAACCCCCCTGAGATTCCCTCAAAACTCCTTGAGGTTCTCCAAACCCCCCTGAGATGCCCTCAAACCCCCCTGAGATGCCCTCAAAACCTCTTGAGGGTCTCCAAACCCCCCTGAGATGCCCTCAAAACCCCTTGAGGGTCTCCAAACCCCCATGAGATGCCCTCAAAACCCACTTGAGGTTCTCCAAAACCCCCTGAGATGCCCTCAGAACCTCTTGAGATTCTCTAAACCCCCCTGAGATGCCCTCAAACCTCCTCAGTTCTCTCAAAGCCTCCTTGTTTTCCCCTCAAAACTCATTGAGGTTCTCCAAACCCCCCTGAGATGCCCTCAAAACCCACTTGAAGTTCTCCAAAACCCCCTGAGATGCCCTCAAACCCTCTTGAGATTCTCCAAACCCCCCTGAGATGCCCCCAAAACCTCTTGAGGGTCTCCAAACCCCCATGAGATGCCCTTGAAACCTCTTGAGACTCTCCAAACCCCCCTGAGATGCCCTCAAAACCTACTGATGTTCTCCAAAACCCCCTGAGATGCCCTTAAAACCTCTTGAGGGTCTCCAAACCCCCCTGAGATGCCTTCAAAACCTCTTGAGGTTCTCCAAACCCCCCCGAGATGCCCTCAAAACCTCTTGAGGGTCTCCAAACCCCCCTGAGATGCCCTCAAACCCCTCTGAGATGCCCTCAAAACGTTTTGAGGGTCTCCAAACCCCCCGGAGATGCCTTCAAAACCCCTTGAGGGTCTCCAAACCCCCCGGAGATGCCTTCAAAACCTCTTGAGGGTCTCCAAACCCCCTGAGATTCCCTCAAAACTCCTTGAGGTTCTCCAAACCCCCCTGAGATGCCCTCAAACCCCCCTGAGATGCCCTCAAAACCTCTTGAGGGTCTCCAAACCCCCCTGAGATTCCCTCAAAACTCCTTGAGGTTCTCCAAACCCCCCTGAGATGCCCTCAAACCCCCCTGAGATGCCCTCAAAACCTCTTGAGGGTCTCCAAACCCCCCTGAGATGCCCTCAAAACCCCTTGAGGGTCTCCAAACCCCCATGAGATGCCCTCAAAACCCACTTGAGGTTCTCCAAAACCCCCTGAGATGCCCTCAGAACCTCTTGAGATTCTCTAAACCCCCCTGAGATGCCCTCAAACCTCCTCAGTTCTCTCAAAGCCTCCTTGTTTTCCCCTCAAAACTCATTGAGGTTCTCCAAACCCCCCTGAGATGCCCTCAAAACCCACTTGAAGTTCTCCAAAACCCCCTGAGATGCCCTCAAACCCTCTTGAGATTCTCCAAACCCCCCTGAGATGCCCCCAAAACCTCTTGAGGGTCTCCAAACCCCCATGAGATGCCCTTGAAACCTCTTGAGACTCTCCAAACCCCCCTGAGATGCCCTCAAAACCTACTGATGTTCTCCAAAACCCCCTGAGATGCCCTTAAAACCTCTTGAGGGTCTCCAAACCCCCCTGAGATGCCTTCAAAACCTCTTGAGGTTCTCCAAACCCCCCCGAGATGCCCTCAAAACCTCTTGAGGGTCTCCAAACCCCCCTGAGATGCCCTCAAACCCCTCTGAGATGCCCTCAAAACGTTTTGAGGGTCTCCAAACCCCCCGGAGATGCCTTCAAAACCCCTTGAGGGTCTCCAAACCCCCCGGAGATGCCTTCAAAACCTCTTGAGGGTCTCCAAACCCCCTGAGATTCCCTCAAAACTCCTTGAGGTTCTCCAAACCCCCCTGAGATGCCCTCAAACCCCCCTGAGATGCCCTCAAAACCTCTTGAGGGTCTCCAAACCCCCCTGAGATTCCCTCAAAACTCCTTGAGGTTCTCCAAACCCCCCTGAGATGCCCTCAAACCCTCCTGAGATGCCCTCAAACTCGCTTCCTACCTCATTTTGTGTCCTCTTCTCCCCCCAAAAAGGCTCCATCGCCCCACTTGAGGAGCTCTGCGACGTCGCCCACTCCCACGGGGCTCTGACCTTCGTGGACGAGGTCCACGCCGTGGGGCTGTACGGGGCGCGCGGCGCCGGCATCGCCGAGCGCGATGGGGTCATGCACAAGGTGGACGTCGTCTCGGGCACTTTGGGTGAGGAGAAGACTTCTCGGGGGGCTTCGGAGCTCCTGGGGATGGAGAAAAAGCTCTTTAGGGGGGGAAAAAGGAGGATTTTGGGGTGTAGGGAGGGGATTTGGGGGGGGTTGGGGTGGCTAAACCCGCTTAAGTCCCCTCTGGAGGAGGATTTTGGGGTGTAGGGGGGTGATTTTGGGATCTAGGGAGGGATTTGGGGGGGCCTGGACCTCCTTAAGATCCCATGGAGGGAGATTTTGGGGTGTAGGGGGGATTTTGGGGTGACTAAACCCACTGAAGTCCCCTCTGGAGGAGGATTTTGGGGTGTAGGGGGGATTTTGGGGTGACTAAACCCACTGAAGTCCCCTCTGAAGGAGGATTTTGAGGTGTAGGGGGGATTTTGGGGTGGCTAAACCCGCTTAAGTCCCCTCTGGAGGAGGATTTTGGGGTGTAGGGGGGTGATTCGGGGATCTAGGGAGGGATTTGGGGGGGCCTCGACCTCCTTAAGATCCCATAGAGGGAGATTTTGGGGTGTAGGGGGGATTTTGGGGTGTAGAGGGGGAGATTTTGGGGTGTCTGCACCTCCTTAAGTCTCCATGGAGGGAGATTTTGGGGTGTAGGGGATGATTTTGAGGTCTAAGGGGGGGGTTGTGGTGCCTAAATCCACTTAAGTCCCCTCTGGAGGAGGATTTTGGGGTGTAGGGGGGTGATTTAGGGATCTAGGGGGGATTTTGGGGTGCCTGGACCTCCTTAAGATCCCATGGAGGAGGATTTTGGGGTGTAGGGGGGATTTTGGGGTGACTAAACCCACTGAAGTCCCCTCTGGAGGAGGATTTTGGGGTGTAGGGGGGTGATTTAGGGATCTAGGGGGGATTTTGGGGTGCCTGGACCTCCTTAAGATCCCATGGAGGAGGATTTTGGGGTGTAGGGGGGATTTTGGGGTGACTAAACCCACTGAAGTCCCCTCTGGAGGAGGATTTTGGGGTGTAGGGGGGTGATTTTGGGATCTAGGGAGGGATTTGGGGGGGCCTGGACCTCCTTAAGATCCCATAGAGGGAGATTTTGGGGTGTAGGGGGGATTTTGGGGTGACTAAACCCGCTTAAGTCCCCTCTGGAGGAGGATTTTGGGGTGTAGGGGGGTGATTTTGGGATCTAGGAGGGATTTTGGGGGGCCTCGACCTCCCTAAGATCCCATAGAGGGAGATTTTGGGGTGTAGGGGTGGATTTTGGGGTGTAGGGGGGAGATTTTGGAGTGTCTGCACCTCCTTAAGTCCCCATGGAGGGAGATTTTGGGGTGTAGGGGATGATTTTGGGGTGTGGGGGCGGATTTTGAGGTCTAAGGGGGGGGTTGTGGTGCCTAAACCCACTTAAGTCCCCTCTGGAGGAGGATTTTGGGGTGCAGGGAGGTCTATAGGGGGGGTCTACAGAGATACAGGGTGATCTATAGGGGCACAGGGGGATCTATAGGGATACAGGGTGGTTTATAGGGGTACAGGGTGGGTCTATGGGTCATATAGGGTGGTCTATAGGTATATAGGGGCATCTATAGGGATACAGGGTGGTTTATAGGGGGATCTATAAGGATACAGAGTGGTTTAAAGGGGTACAGGACGAGTCTATGGGTGATATAGGGTGGTCTATAGGTATATAGGGGGATCTATAGGGATACAGGGTGGTTTATAGGGGGATCTATAGGGATACAGGGTGGTTTATAGGGGTACGGGGGGTCTATGGGTGATATAGAGTGGTCTATAGGGATATAGGGGGATCTATAGGGATACAGGGTGGTTTATAGGGGGATCTATAGGGATACAGGGTGGTTTATAGGGGTACGGGGGGGTCTATGGGTGATATAGAGTGGTCTATAGGGATATAGGGGGATCTATAGGGATACAGGGTGGTTTATAGGGGTACGGGGGGTCTATGGGTGATATAGAGTGATCTATAGGGACATAGGGGGATCTATAGGGATACAGGGTGGTTTATAGGGGTACAGGGAGGGTCTATGGGTGATATAGGGTGGTCTATAGGTATATAGGGGGATCTATAGGGATACAGGGTGGTTTATAGGGGTACAGGGAGGGTCTATGGGTGATACAGGCTGGTCTATAGGGATATAGGGTGGTCTATAGGGATATAGGGTGGTTTATAGGGGGATCTATAGGGATACAGGGTGGTTTATAGGGGTACAGGGAGGGTCTATGGGTGATACAGGCTGGTCTATAGGGATATAGGGTGGTCTATAGGGATATAGGGTGGTCTATAGGGTTAGAATAGAATCTACTGGGGTGGGGGGGGGGTCTGTGGGTGATATAGGGTGGTCCATAAGGGGGTCTATAGGTGTACAGGGGGATCTTTCGGGGCGCAAGGGCTCTTTGGGGGTGCAGAACATTCCAGAAGGTTCTAGAGGGTCACATGGGGGGGTCTCTGAGATTCCACAGGGATCCAGAGGGGGGTCTATGTGGTTCCATAGGGCTCTAGAGGAGGGTCTATGGAGGTGTAGGTGGTTTCGGGGTTCCCTGACCCCCCCTCCCCTCCTTTTTTTTTTTTACCTCCTCAGGCAAAGCCGTGGGCGCCGTGGGCGGCTACATCGCCGGCTCGGCCGCTCTGGTGGACGCCGTCCGCTCCTTGGGGCCCGGCTTCATCTTCACCACGGCGCTGCCGCCGGCCGTGGCCGCCGGGGCCTTGGCCTCCCTCAAGATTTTGGGGAGCCCCGAAGGCGGGGTGCTGCGCCGCACGCACCAGCGACACGCCAAGCACCTCCGCCTGCTGCTGAGGGACCGCGGGCTGCCCGTCCTGCCCTGCCCCAGCCACATCGTCCCCGTCAGGGTAGGTTGGGGGGTCTCCCCCTCGGCTGCTTCGCCCTCAGAAAGAAAGAAATCCCTCTCTTAGGCTCGGAAAGAGGACTCGCTCGAGGTCCAAAATGGCTTCCGAGAGGTAAAAATGGCCTCGCGGAGGTGGAAAATGCTCTGTCCTGAGGTAAAAATTCCCTCTGAGAGGTAAAAAAACTCTTCTGTGAGGTAAAAATCTCCTTATGGAGGTGAAATATTCTCTTTCCTGAGGTAAAAATCCTCTCTGAGAGGTGAAAAAATCTCTTTCGTGAGGTAAAAATCTACTTTGAGGGGTGAAAAGATCTTTCATGAGGTAATAATCCCCTTTGAGGGGTGAAAAACTCTTTCCTGAGGTAAAAAACTCTTTCCTGAGGTAAAAATCCCTTTCCAGAGATGAAAAATTCTCTTTCGTGAGATAAAAATCCTCTCTGAGAGGTGAAAAAATCTCTTTCATGAGGTAAAAATCCGCTTTGAGGGGTGAAAAACTCTTTCCTGAGGTAAAAATCCCTTTCCAGAGGTGACAAATTCTCTTTCCTGAGGTAAAAATCCTCTCTGAGAGGTAAAAAAACTCTTCTGTGAGGTAAAAATCTCCTTACAGAGGTGAAAAATTCTCTTTCCTGAGGTAAAAAGACCTTTCTAGAGGTGAAAAAATCTCTTTCGTGAGGTAAAAATCCGCTTTGAGGGGTGAAAAACTCTTTCCTGAGGTAAAAAACTCTTTCCTGAGGTAAAAATCCTCTCTGAGAGGTAAAAAAACTCTTCTGTGAGGTAAAAATCTTCTTACGGAGGTGAAAAATTCTGTTTCCTGAGGTGAAAAAATCTTTCCTGAGGTAAAAAAACTCTTTCCTGAGGTAAAAATCCCTTTCCAGAGGTGAAAAATTCTCTTTCCTGAGGTAAAAATCCTCTCTGAGAGGTGAAAAAATCTCTTTCGTGAGGTAAAAATCCGCTTTGAGGGGTGAAAAGATCTTTCCTGAGGTAAAAACCCCTTTTCAGAGGTGAAAAATTCTCTTTCCTGAGGTAAAAATCCTCTCTGAGAGGTGAAAAAATCTCTTTCGTGAGGTAAAAATCCGCTTTGAGGGGTGAAAAGATCTTTCCTGAGGTAAAAACCCCTTTTCAGAGGTGAAAAATTCTCCTTCCTGAGGTAAAAATCCTCTCTGAGAGGTGAAAAAATCTCTTTCATGAGGTAAAAATCCGCTTTGAGGGGTGAAAAACTCTTTCCTGAGGTAAAAAACTCTTTCCTGAGGTAAAAACTCCTTTCCAGAGGTGAAAAATCCTCTTTCCTGAGGTAAAAACTCCTTTCCAGAGGTGAAAAATCCTCTTTCCTGAGGTAAAAATCCTCTCTGAGAGGTGAAAAAGTCTCTTTCGTGAGGTAAAAATCCTTTTTCAGAGGTGAAAAATTCTCTTTCCTGAGGTAAAAATCCTCTCTGAGAGGTAAAAAAACTCTTCTGTGAGGTAAAAATCTCCTTACAGAGGTGAAAAATTCTCTTTCCTGAGGTAAAAAGACCTTTCTAGAGGTGAAAAAATCTCTTTCGTGAGGTAAAAATCCGCTTTGAGGGGTGAAATATTCTCTTTCCTGAGGTAAAAATCCTCTCTGAGAGGTGAAAAAATCTCTTTTGTGAGGTAAAAATCCGCTTTGAGGGGTGAAAAACTCTTTCCTGAGGTAAAAATCTCCTTCCAGAGGTGAAAAATCTTCTTTCATGGGGTAAAAATGCCCTTTGGGAGGTAAAAATCTCTTCTTTGGGGTTAAAATCTGCTTCCAGAGGTGAAAAATTCTCTTTCCTGAGGTAAAAATCCCCTTTGAGAGGTGAAAAACTCCCTTTCCTCAGGTAAAAATCCCTTCTGTAAGGTAAAAGATGACTTTTTGACATAAAATCCCTTTTTGTCTGAGGTAAAATCTCCTCTTTAAGGTGAAAAAATCTTTTTTCCTGAGGGAAAAATCCTATTTCCTGACCTAAAAATCTCTCCCATTAAATAAAACTGACCTTTATTGAAGTTAAATTCCCTCCCTGAGGTGAAAAATTCACTTTCCTGAGGTAAAAATTCTTTTCCTCAGAGAAAAATCTATGCCATGAATTAAAACTGAACTTTCTTAAGGTAAAGTCCCTTTTTCTGTGGTAAAATCTCCTCCCTGACGTGAAAAAAATCCTCTTTCCTGAGGTAAATGTTCCTTTTCCTGAAAGAAAAATCTCTCCCTTCAAGTAAAATGGTGCTTTCTTGAGGTAAAATCCCCTTTTCTGGGATAAAATCCTCTCGCCGAGGTGAAAAATTCACTTTTTGAGAGAAAAATCCCTTTTCCTGAGGTGTCTGATGGCTTTTTAGGGGTTTATTGTTGGTTTTTTGGGGTTCCTGATGGGTTCTCGGGGGTTCATCGTTGGGTTTGGGGGTTCCTGATGGGTTTTTTGGGGTTCATTGTTGGTTTTTTGGGTTCCTGATGGGTTCTTGGAATTCATAGTTGATTTTTGGGGTTCCTGATGGGTTCTCGGGGGTTCATCGTTGGGTTTGGGGGTTCCTGATGGGTTTTTTGGGGTTCATTGTTGGTTTTTTGGGTTCCTGATGGGTTCTTGGGATTCATAGTTGATTTTTGGGGTTCCTGATGGGTTCTCGGGGGTTCATCGTTGGGTTTGGGGGTTCCTGATGGGTTTTTTGGGGTTCATTGTTGGGTTTTGGGGTGCCTGATGGGTTCTTAGGGGTTCATTGTTGATTTTTGGGGTTCCTGATGGGTTCTTAGGGGTTCATTGTTGGGTTTTTGGGTTCCTGATGGGTTCTTGTGGGTTCATTGTTGGGTTTTTGGGTTCCTGATGGGTTCTTAGGGGTTCATTGTTGTTTTTTTTGGGTTCCTGATGGGTTCTTGGGGGTTCATTGTTGGGTTTTTGGGTTCCTGATGGGTTCTTGGGGTTCATTGTTGGGTTTTGGGGTGCCTGATGGGTTCTCGTGGGTTCATTGTTGGTTTTTGGGGTTCCTGATGGGTTCTCGGGGGTTCATTGTTGGGTTTTGGGGTTCCTGATGGGTTCTTGTGGGTTCATTGTTGGGTTTTGAGGTGCTTGATGGGTTCTTGCGGGTTCATTGTTGGGTTTTTTTGGGTTCCTGATGGATTCTCGTGGGTTCATTGGGTTTTTTTTGGGTTCCTGATGGGTTCTTGGGGCTTCATTGTTGAGTTTTTGGGGTTCTCGGGGGTTCATTGTTTTTTTTGACCTTTTTTTTGGGGTGCAGGTGGGGGACGCAGAGGCCAACACGCGGCTGAGCAGGGCGATGCTGGAGGAGCACGGCTTGTACGTCCAGGCCATCAACCATCCCACCGTGCGGCGCGGGGAGGAGATGCTGAGGCTGGCGCCCACCCCCCACCACAGCCCCAGCATGATGGAGAACCTGGCTGGTGGGGACGGGGGGGACATGGGGGGGACACGGGGGGGACACGGAAGGACGTGGGGACACACTGGGGGGACGTGGAAGGACATGAAGGGGCTTGGGGACACATGGGGGGGACAGGGAAGGACGTGGGGACACATTGGGGGGACGTGGAAGGACATGGAAAGACATGAGGGGGCTTGAGGACTTATTGGGGGGACATGGAGGGACAGGGTGGACATTGGGACTTGGGGACACATGAGGGGGACTTGGGGGGACATGAGGGGGACATGGTGGACATGGAGACACATGGGAGGGACATAGAAGGACATGGGGACACATGGGAGGGACATGGAGGGACATGGGGACACAGGGGAGACCTGGAAGGACATGGTGGACTCGAGGGGACATGAGGGGACAGGGTGGACATGGAGGGACATGGGGACTTGGGGACACGTGGAGGGGACATGGTGGACATGGAGGGACATGGGGACTTGGGGACACAAGGAGGGGACACGGTGGACATGGAGGGACATGAAGGGGCTTGGGGACACATGGAGGGGACATGGTGGACATGGAGGGACATGGGGACTTGGGGACACATGGAGGGACATGAGGGGACGGTGGACATGGTGGACATGGAGGGACATGAAGGGGCTTGGGGACACATTGAGGGGACATGGTGGACATGGAAGGACATGAGGGGGCTTGGGGACACATGGAGGGACATGGGGACACAGGGGAGATGTGGAAGGACATGGGGGGACACGGAAGGATGTGGAAGGACATGGAGGGACGTGAGGGGACAGGGTGGACACAGAGGGACATGAGGACTTGGGGACACATGGGGTGACGTGGAAGGACATGGGGGCACATAGGGGGGACATGGAAGGACATGGTGGACTTGGGGGGACACGGGAGGCAGGGGAATGGGGGGTGTGGGAGTGATGAGGATGGGGGGACATGGGGGACGCACTGGGGTCTCTGTGCCCCCCCTGACGCCCCTGTCCCCGTCCCCCCCCAGATCGTCTGTCCCAGTGCTGGGGGGAGCTGGGCCTCCCGCGCGAGGCCCCCCCGGGCCCCTCCTGCTCGTCCTGTCATCGTCCCCTCCACTTCGCCTTCATGAGCGACTGGGAGAGGCAGCACTTCGGGGCAACCGGCGTCGCTGTGCGGGCTTGAGACCCCCCCCAAAACCCGGGGGGTCCCCAACAACACCTCCCTCAATGCTTGGATCCCTCTCAGATGCTTCAATCCCCTCCCAGATCCCCTTTCCAGTTCTCCCAGTTCTCCCAGTTGCAGGTCTGGGGGGGTCCCAATGAGGGACTGAGACCCCTCAAAAGCACCAGGGGTGCCCCAAAGCCCCCCCAAAAAGCCTGGATCCTCTCCCAGTTCTCCCAGTTCCAAGCAATAAAGTGTCGTGGGAATCTGTATCCGCCTCTATTTTTTGGGGTGAGGCACCTCTCTGCCTGGTTTCCCCCTCCCAGTCTACCCAGTTCATCCCAGCTCCACCAGTAACCGGCTGTACTGGGGCAAAAATCTCTCCCGTGAGGTAACAATCGACCTTTTTTGAGGTCAAGTCCCCTTTTCTGGGGTAAAATCCCCTCCCTGAAGCAATAAATCCTCTTTCCTGAGATAAAGGACCCTTTTTCTGAGAGAAAAATCTCTCCCTTCAAGGAAAATCACCCTTTCTTGGGGTGAAGTCCCCTTTTCTGAAATAAGATCCTCTCTTTGAGGTGAAAACTCCACTTTGTGAGGTAAAACTCCCTTTTCGTGATAGAAAACTCTCTCCCTTCAAGGAAAATCCTTTTTCGAGGCGAAGTCCCCTTGTTCTGGGGTAAAATCCCCTCCTTGAAGTGCAAAATCCTCCTTCCTGAGGTAAAAGTCCTTTATCCTGGGAGAAAAATTCATCCTGCGAAGTAAAATGGACGTTTCTCGAGCTAAAGTTGTTTCCTGGGGTCAAATCCCCTCCCTGAAGTGAAAAATCCTCTTTCCTGAGGTAGAAACGCTTTTTCCTCCGGTAAAAACCTCTTCCGTGAGGTAAAAATCCACCTTTCTTGAGGGAAAATCCCCCTTTTTTGGGGTTTTCTCCCAGTTGCAGATCGGGGGGGGTCCCAATGAGGGACTGAGACCCCTCAAAAGCACCAGGGGTGCCCCAAAGCCCCCCCAAAAAGCCTGGATCCCCTCCCAGTTCTCCCAGTTCCCCCAGTTCCCAGACGAGTGACGGCGCCGCCTCAGCGGGAAGCGAGGGGGCGGGGCTTAAGGGGATGATTGACAGCGGCTCAGCCCGCGGGCGAGGCGGGAAGGAGCCGGTGGGCGGGGCTAAAGCGCGAGAGGAGCCAATCAGCGCCCAGTATGCAAATTAGGGGAGCGAGGGGGCGTGGCTTCAGGGTGTAGTGATGGCGCGCGGGGCGGGAGGAGGGTGGGCGGGGTAAAGTGATGATTGACAGGCCGACGGGCCAGTCAGAGCTCGGAATTCAGCGCGCTGACCAATAGAAAGCGAGGAGGGCGGGGTTAATGGTTGATTGACAGCAGAAGGAGCCAATCGGAGCGCTGGGCGGGCCCGCTGGCGCCTCTTTCCCGCCGGGCGGGCTCCGTTCGGCTCCCGATCCCGGTTCCTTCCCCCGCGCCTCGTTCGGGTTCTTCTCCTTCCCCGCCCCCCCCCCCCCCTTTCCTCCCCCCCTCTCCCCGGCCCCCAACGCCGCCATGGGGTTCCTGAAGCTCATCGAGATCGAGAACTTCAAGTCGTACAAGGGCCGCCAGATCATCGGGCCCTTCCGCCGCTTCACCGCCATCATCGGCCCCAACGGCTCCGGTGACTCCCGGGGCCCCAAATCCGCACTTAGATCCCGGCCCCCCCACTCCCTGGGGTCCCCACTAATCCTTGGGGTCCCCCCTCCATCCTTGGGGTCCCCTTCATCCTTTGGTCCCATCCCCCCTCCGTCCTTGGGGTCCCCCCTCCATCCTTAGGGTCTCCCCTCTGTCCTTTGGTCCCATCCCCCCAATCCTTGGGGTCCCCCCTCTATCCTTAGGGTCCCCCTTCGTCCTTTGGTCCCATCCCCCCTCCATCCTTGGGGTCCCCACTACTCCTTGGGGTCCCCCCTCCATCCTTGGGGTCTCCCCTCTGTCCTTTGGTCCCATCCCCCTTAGTCATTGGAGTCCTTCCTCCATCCTTGGGGTCCCCCTTCGTCCTTTAGTCCCATCCCCCTTAGTCCTTGGGGTCCCCCCTAATCCTTAGGGTCCCCCCTCTGTCCTTTGGTCCCATCCCCCCTAATCCCTGGGGTCCCCCCTCCATTCTTGGGGTCCCCTTCCGTCCTTTGGTCCCATCCCCCCCAATGCCTTGGGGTCCCCCCTAATCCTTGGGCTCTCCTCCAATCCTTGGGGTCCCCTCTCCATCCTTAGGGTTCCCCTTAATCCTTGGAATCTCCCTCCATCCTTGGGGTCCCCTCCCCTAATCCTTGGGGTCCCCCTCCATTCTTGGGGTTCCTCCTCCCATCCTTGGGGTCTCCCCTAATCCTCAGGGTCCCCCTCCATCCTTGGACTCTCCCTCCATCCCCCCCCAATCCTTGGGGTGTCCCCCCAATCCTTGGGGGTCTCCCCTAATCCTTGGGGTCCCCCTCCATCCTTGGAATCTCCCTTAATCGTTGGGGTTCGCCCCCCATCCTCAGGCTTCCCCCTTCATCCTTGGGGTCCCCCCTCACCCTCCCAAGCTTTGGGGTCCCCCCCTTCCCTCCCCTCACCCCCATTTATGGGGATCCCCCCATTTCCTCCTTTTTTTTTTGGGGTGTCTCCATTCTCTCTTCCTTTCTCCTTCCCCCCCATTCTCTAGGATCCCCCTTTCCCCCCCCCAACTCCTGGGGTCCCCCAAATTCCTCCTCCTCCCCCCATTTTTTAGGTTCTCCCTCCATTTTCTGCGCCCTCGTTCCTCCTCCGCCATTTCCTCGTCTCCCTCGCCTTTCTCCGAGCTCTCCCAAGCAATCTTGGGGCTCCCCTTTTAACCCCCCCCCAGGTAAATCCAACCTGATGGACGCCATCAGCTTCGTTTTGGGGGAGAAAACAAGCAACCTGCGCGTGAAAACCCTGCGGGATCTGATCCACGGGGCCCCCGTGGGCAAGCCGGCGGCCAGCCGGGCCTACGTCAGCATGGTTTACTCCGAAGAAGGCGCTGAGGATCGAACCTTCGCTCGCGTCATCGTCGGTACGGAAGGAGAAGGGGCGGGGGGACACCTGGACGCGCTCCAGGCCGCTCGTTCCGAGCTCCGCGCCGGGAAAAACGGTGGAAGAGGGGATCCTGAGCGCTCTCGGGAAGGAAACGCGAGGGAATCGGGTGGTTAGGCCTCGTTAGCGGGGGTTGAGGAAAGGCCAAACGAAGCTGAGGGACTTCGAGGGCAAAGGGACTCGGGTGGTGGAGGAGGGAAGGGCTGTGGATGGGGCTGCTTGGGCTTAAAGACCTCGGGGTCGTAGAGTTGTGGAGTTGTGGAATCACAAAATCTTAGAATATTAGAATCATGGAGTCGTAGAGTCGCGGAGTCGTAGAATCATGGAATCTTAGAATCGTAGAATTATGGAGTCGTAGAGTTGCGGAGTCAGAATCACAAAATCTTAGAATCGTGGAGTCGCGGAATCATGGAGTCGCGGAATCACGGAATCTTAGAATCGTGGAGCCGTAGAATCACGGAATCTTAGAATCGTAGAGTCGTAGAATCGTGGAATCGCGGAATCTTAGAATCGTAGAATCGTGGAATCTTAGAATCGTAGAGTCGCGGAGTCGTAGAATCACGGAATCTTAGAATCGTAGAGTCGCGGAGTCGTAGAATCACGGAATCACGGAGTCGTAGAATCGCAGAGTCGTAGAATCACGGAATCTTAGAATCGCAGAGTCGTAGAATCGCAGAATCTTAGAATCGTAGAGTCGCAGAGTCGTAGAATCACAGAATCACGGAGTCGTAGAATCACAGAGTCGTAGAATCACAAAATCTTAGAGTTGTAGAATCATGGAGTCGTAGAGTCGCAGCGTCATAGAATCACAAAATCTTAGAATCGTAAAATTGTAGAGTTGTAGTGTCGTAGAATCACAAAATCTTAGAGTCGTAGAATCATGGAGTCGTAGAGTCACGGAGTCTTAGAATTGTAGAGTTGCGGAGTCGTAGTATCATGGAATCTTAGAATCGTAGAATCATGGAGTCATAGAGTCGCAGAGTCATAGAATCACAAAATCTTAGAATCATAAAATTGTAGAGTTGTAGTGTCGTAGAATCGCAAAATCTTAGAGGCGTAGAATCGCGGAGTCGTGGAATCACAAAATCTTAGAATCATAGAATTGTGATGTCATAGAGTTGCAGAGTCAGAATCACAAAATCACGGAGTCACAAAATCTTGGAGTCATAGAATCACAAAATCTTGGAGTCATAGAATCACAAAATCTTAGAATCGTAGAATCATGGAGTTGTAGAGTCACGGCGTCATAGAATCACAAAATCTTCGAGTTGTAGAATCATGGGGTCACAGAATTGCAGAGTCGTAGAATCACAAAATCTTAGAATCATGGAATCATGGAGTCGTGGAATCGTGGAATCTTAGAGTCATAGTGTTATAGAGTTGTAGAATCACAGAATCTTAGAATCATGGAATCGTGGAGTCGTAGAATCACGGAATCTTAGAGTTGTAGAATTATGGAGTTGTAGGATCACAAAATCTTAGAATCATAGAATCATGGAGTCGTAGAGTTGCGGAGTCATAGAATCACAAAATCTTAGAATCATAGAATCGTGGAGTCGTAGAATCACAAAATCTTGGAGTTGTAGAATTGCGGAGTCGTAGAATCACAAAATCTTAGAGTCGTAGAGTCACGGAGTCGTAGAGTCACGGAATCTTAGAGTCATAGAATCATGGAGTCGTAGAATCACAAAATCTTAGAATCTTAGAATCACGAAATCTTAGAATCATAGAATCGTGGAGTCGTAGAGTTGCGGAGTCAGAATCACGAAATGTTAGAGTCGTAGAATCGCGGAGTTGTAAAATCACAAAATCTTAGAGTCGTAGAATCACGGAATCTCAGAATCGTAGAGTCACGGGATCGTGGAGTCACAAAACTGTAGAATCACAAAATCAATCAGAGAATCCTTAGGCTGGAAAAGAGCCACTGGATCATCGAGTCCAACCGTTCCCATCAACCCCTAAACCACCTCATCCGCTGGTTTTTAAACCCCTCTGGGGAAGGGGCCTCAACCCCCTCCCTTTTCCAGCACCCAACGACCCTTTCCATGAAGAATTTTTCCCTGATTTCCAGCCTGACCCTCCCCTGGTGGAGCTCGAGGCCGTTCCCAGCTCCGTTCTCTTCTCTGGCCTCGCTCCAGAGCCTCGACGTCCTTCTTGTGGTGGGAACCGAGCCCACGATGGTCCCGTGGGTCTTTTCCAACCTGGTGGTTCTATCATTCTCGGATTTTAGGGGGTGGGTTTATGGATTTTGGGGTGTTGCCTTTGACGTCTCCAAATTTTTACTGGCGTAGGAAGTTCTTCGGAGTATAAGATCAACAACCGGGTGGTGCAGCTGAGCGAGTACAGCGAGGAGCTGGAGAAACTGGGCATCCTCATCAAGGCCAGGAACTTCCTCGTCTTCCAGGTTCGAGGGCAGAGAGCAGAGGGCGTTAGGGGGGAATTTGAGGGGGTTTGGGGGAGCTTTGAGGGGGGATTCGGGCTCTAGGGAGGGATTTGGGGGGGGTTAGGAGGGATTTTGGGGGGGGGTGAGGGTTTAGGGGGGATTTGAGGTGGGTAAATGTGGGTCTAGGAGGGATTTAGGGTGAGGTGAGTGTGAGTTTGAGGGTTTAGGGGGGATTTGAGGGGGGTAAATGTGGGTCTAGGAGGGATTTGGGGGGTTTAAGTTGGTTTGAGGGTTTAGGGGGGACTTGGGGGGTGTAAATGTGGGTCTGGGAGGGATTTTGGGGGGTTTAAGTTGGTTTGAGGGTTTAGGGGGGACTTGGGGGGTGTAAATGTGGGTCTGGGAGGGATTTTGGGGGGTTTAAGTTGGTTTGAGGGTTTAGGGGGGTCTTGAGGGGGGTCTAGGAGGGATTTAAGGTGAGGTGAGTGTGAGTTTGAGGGTTTAGGGGGGATTTGAGGGGGGTAAATGTGGGTTTAAGAGGGATTTTGGGGGTATAAGTTGGTTTGGGGGGGTAGGTGGGGTTTAGAGTGGGATAAGTGTGGGTTTAGGAGGGATTTTTGAGGGGGTTTGAGGGTTTAGGGGGGATCTGAGGGGGGTAAATGTGGGTCTAGGAGGGATTTAAAGTGAGGTAAGTGTGAGTTTGAGGGTTTAGGGGGGATTTGAGGGGAGTAAATATGGGTCTAGGAGGGATTTTGGGGGGTCTAGGTGGGTTTTGGGGAGGTAGGTGGGATTTAGGGTGGGTTAAGTGTGGGTTTAGGAGGGGTTTTGGGGGTGTAAACGTGGGTTTAGGAGGGATTTAGGGTGAGGTAAGTGGAGAAACCTGTGGAGAAGCTCCACGAGGATTTGGGGGCTCATCCCTGTCCCCATCCCTCCATCCAGGAGGATTTGGGGTCCCATCCCTGTCCCGATCCCTCCATCCAGGAGGATTTGGGGTCCCATCCGTGTCCCGATCCCTCCATCCAGGAGGATTTGGGGTCCCATCCCTGTCCCGATCCCTCCATCCAGGGGGATTTGGGGTCCCATCCGTGTCCCGATCCCTCCATCCAGGGGGATTTGGGGTCCCATCCGTGTCCCGATCCCTCCATCCAGGGGGATTTGGGGTCCCATCCCTGTCCTGATCCCTCCATCCAGGAGGATCTGGGGTCCCATCCCTGTCCTGATCCCTCCATCCAGGAGGATCTGGGGTCCCATCCCTGTCCCGATCCCTCCATCCAGGGGGATTTGGGGTCCCATCCGTGTCCCGATCCCTCCATCCAGGAGGATTTGGGGTTCCCCCCCAGGGCTGAGGTTCAGGAGCCCCCGATCCCCCTCAGGGCGCGGTGGAATCCATCGCCATGAAGAACCCCAAGGAGCGCACGGCCCTGTTTGAGGAGATCAGCCGCTCCGGGGAGTTGGCGCAGGAGTACGACAAGCGCAAGAAGGAGATGGTGAAGGCCGAGGAGGACACGCAGTTCAACTACCACCGCAAGAAGAACATCGCCGCCGAGCGCAAGGAGGCCAAGCAGGAGAAGGAAGAGGTCGGAGCAGCTCCGTGTGGACATTCCGCCTCCTCATCCCTCGTTTCTTACCTCGTTTCTCCTCGTTGCAGGCCGATCGTTACCAACGGTTGAAAGACGAAGTGGTGAGGGCTCAGGTGCAGCTCCAGCTCTTCAAGCTTTACCACAACGAGGCGGAAATCGAGAAGCTCAACAAGGAGTTGGGCCTGAAGAACCGGGAGATCGATAAGGACAAGAAGAGGATGGATCGGGTGGAGGACGAGCTGAAGGATCGCAAGAAGGAGCTGGGCAAGATGATGCGGGAGCAGCAGCAGATCGAGAAGGAGATCAAGTGAGGAAGCCCCGTTTAGCCCTTCGGGTTCCATTAATCCCTTCGCTTCCGCCTCTCCGAGGAGCCTAAACCTCCGGCCTCCAAGCCGGAGAAGCTCCCAGCGCGGTGGGTTGGGCTCGAAGGGTCGCGTCAAGGTGGAAACGAGTTCCTAGTGGGATTCTCCATCTTGGAGTGGCCGGGAAGGACCCGGAGGCACGGCTCGGAGGTTTGAAATTTGCGGATGACACGGAATCGGGAGGAGCAGGTGTCGCTCGCGAGGGCGTGGGGGTCGTGGAGAGCTGGGTGGTCGTTAACCGCGTGGAGCCGGATTTGGCGTCTGGTTCCTCAGGGAATGAGCTCCTCTCTCTGGGCCCGAGGGAATCGGAGGTTGGGTTGGAAGGAACCTAAAGGTCATCGGGGACGCGTCCCGCTAGGCCAGGGCCTCATCCAGCCTGGCCTTGAGCGTCTCCAGGGACGGGGCAGCCATGACTTCCCCGGGAACCTGTTCCAGGGCCTCTCACGGAGAAGAAATTCCTCCTTCCATCTAGTCGAAATCTGCTCCTCTCCGCTTTATCCCCGTTCCCCGTCATCCCATTGCTCCAAACCTTTGTGGAAAGCTCTTCCCCAGCTTTCTTGGAGCCCCTTCGGGTCGCTCCGAGGTCTCCTCAGAGCCTTCTCCAAGCTGAGCCTCGTCTGGGAGGTTCTCCAGCCCTCGCGTCGCCCTCGGAGCCTCCTCAGGGCCCATTCCGACAGCTCCGTCTCCTCCTCCCATGGAGGATTCCAGACCTGGAGCTGATCCTCCAGTTGAGGTCTCCCCAGAGAGGAGCAGAGGGGTAGGATCGGCCGTGCTGGTTGACGTTAGTCACCTCCAAGGGCTTGTAGGAGGATCTGCTCCACCGTCTTCCCTTCTTCCAGCCACCAGGGTCTCCTCCTGAGACCCTGAGACCTCCTGAGCTTTTCAAACCTCACGGAGATGATCTCAGCCAATTCTGGGATGCGCCCCACGAGGTCCCGTTGACTTAGATCCGTTCCTCAGGTGGTCACCAACCTGCTCCTCCTCTGCTCTGGGACGGGATTCACCTCCCTGGTCACCATCTCGCTGTCCCGTGGCCCCCGAGGAGCGAGGAGAGAGGTTCTTGGTGGCAACCGAGGCCAAAAAAGTTGTTAAGCACCTCCGCCTCCTCCTCGTCCGTTGATACGAGGTCACCATCTTCAACCACCCGCGAGGGGACGTTCTCTTGGACCCGGAAAAGTCCTTCTCGTTGGTTTTTCCTTCCTAAGTTGAGGTCCGGCTGCTCCTCGGCCTTCCCGCTGTCCCCCCCGGCCCAAGGGAACAGCAGGAACCTGCTCCAGGGGGAGGGCAGGTTGGAAATCGGAGAAGGTTCTTCTCCTAGAAGGTGCTGGAGGCCCGGAACGTGACTTCCCATAAATCCAGGAGCGTTTAGACACGTCGTGATGTGAAGATCGGGGTTGTCCTAGGCGGGAACTTCCATCTCGGAGCCTCCTACGATTCTCCAGTGGGTGGGAAGCTCTGATGGTCCCTAATCTTGAGTCGTTATTCCAGGGAAAAGGATTCCGAGCTCAACCAGAAGCGGCCTCAGTACATCAAAGCGAAGGAGAACACCTCCCACAAGATCAAAAAGTTGGAAGCGGCCAAGAAATCCTTGCAGAACGCGCAGAAGCAGTACAAGAAACGCAAAGGGGACATGGACGAGCTGGAGAAGGAGATGCTCTCCGTGGAAAAAGCCCGGCAAGAGTTTGAGGAACGCATGGAAGAGGAGAGTCAAAGCCAAGGGCGGGATCTGACCTTGGAGGAGAACCAGGTGGGGTTCGTCCCGGGGCGTCCAGGGGGTGGATTTAGGACCTTCTCCCATCCTGGTGGCCCCATGGGGTGGATTTAGGACCTTCTCTCATCCCAGTGTGTCCAGGGGGTGGATTTAGGACCTTCTCTCATCCCGGTGTGTCCAGGGGGTGGATTTAGGACCTTCTCTCATCCCAGGGCCCCCAGGGGGTGGATTTAGGACCTTCTCTCATCCCGGGGCCTCCAGGGGGTGGATTTAGGACCTTCTCTCATCCCGGTGTGTCCAGGGGATGGATTTAGGACCTTCTCTCATCCTGGGGTGTCCAGGGGGTGGATTTAGGACCTTCTCTCATCCTGGGGTGTCCAGGGGGTGGATTTAGGACCTTCTCTCATCCCGGGGTGTCCAGGGGGTGGATTTAGGACCTTCTCTCATCCTGGTGGCCCCAGGGGGTGGATTTAGGACCTTCTCTCATCCCGGGGTGTCCAGGGGGTGGATTTAGGACCTTCTCTCATCCTGGTGGCTCCAGGGGGTGGATTTAGGACCTTCTCTCATCCCGGGGCCCCCAGGGGGTGGATTTAGGACCTTCTCTCATCCCAGTGTGTCCAGGGGGTGGATTTAGGACCTTCTCTCATCCCGGGGCCTCCAGGGGGTGGATTTAGGACCTTCTCTCATCCCGGTGTGTCCAGGGGGTGGATTTAGGACCTTCTCTCATCCCGGGGCCTCCAGGGGGTGGATTTAGGACCTTCTCTCATCCTGGTGGCTCCAGGGGGTGGATTTAGGACCTTCTCTCATCCCGTTTTCCTCTGGGATCAGGTGAAGAAATACCACCGGCTGAAGGAAGAGGCCAGCAAACGCGCGGCCACGCTGGCGCAGGAGCTGGAGAAGTTCAACCGGGATCAGAAAGCCGACCAGGATCGCTTGGATCTGGAGGAGAGGAAGAAGGTGGAGACGGAGGTGAGCGCCGGGGGGGCCTCTCCCGCATCCCTCCCGCGTCCTCCCGCCCCCGGCTGAGCCGGCCCGGCCCTCGTTCCCAGGCCAAGATCAAGCAGAAGCTGCGGGAGATCGAGGAGAACCAGAAGCGCATCGAGAAGCTCGAGGAGTACATCGCCACCAGCAAGTGAGGCCTCAGCCCCAGCCCCGAGCTCCAGCCTGGCCCCGATTCCTGATTCCGGGAGGCGTCTCCCGTCCCTGGGGCCTTGGCTCTGTCCTCAGGGCACCCCCGAGGTGTCCCTTGTCCCCAATCCCCCATTCCCACCTCATTCCATTCCCAGTTTCCACCCTCCAGGCCAGCCCCGAGGTGTCCCTTGTCCCCAATCCCCCATTCCCACCTCATTCCATTCCCAGTTTCCACCCTCCAGGCCGCCCCGAGGTGTCCCTTGTCCCCAATCCCCCATTCCCACCTCATTCCATTCCCAGTTTCCACCCTCCAGGCCGCCCCGAGGTGTCCCTTGTCCCCAATCCCCCATTCCCACCTCATTCCATTCCCAGTTTCCATCCTCCAGGCCGCCCCGAGGTGTCCCTTGTCCCCAATCCCCCATTCCCACCTCATTCCCAATCCCAGTTTCCACCCTCCAGGCCAGCCCGAGGTGTCCCTTGTCCCCAATCCCCCATTCCCACCTCATTCCATTCCCAGTTTCCATCCTCCAGGCCGCCCCGAGGTGTCCCTTGTCCCCAATCCCCCATTCCCACCTCATTCCATTCCCAGTTTCCACCCTCCAGGCCTTCTCCAAGCCGTCCCTTGTCCCCAATCCCCCATTCCCACCTCATTCCCGATCCTCTCCCCTGCAGACAATCCCTGGAGGAGCAGAAGCGCCTGGAGGGGGAGCTGACGGAAGAGGTGGAATTAGCCAAACGTCGCATCGACGAGATCAACAAGGAATTAAACCAGGTGATGGAGCAGCTCGGAGACGCCCGCATCGACCGCCAGGAGAGCAGCCGGCAGCAGCGCAAGGCCGAGATCATGGACAGCATCAAGCGCCTCTATCCCGGCTCCGTCGTGAGTCCCCTGGTCCTTCCCCGCTTCGGAATTCCCGCTTTTTCCCTTTCTTTTCTCCGTCCTGATCGCGCGGCTCCCGCAGTACGGGCGCCTCATCGACCTGTGCCAGCCCACCCAGAAGAAATACCAGATCGCCGTCACCAAGGTTCTGGGCAAGAACATGGACGCCATCATCGTGGATTCCGAGAAAACGGGCCGGGATTGCATCCAGTACATCAAGGAGCAGCGCGGGGAGCCCGAGACCTTCCTGCCCCTCGACTACCTGGAGGTGGGATTGGGTCGCAGGGAGGAGGGGGCGTCGGGGGGGACCCCGAGAGGAGGTGGGAGGGGAAGAAAGGGGGAAGGGAGTCATCGGGAAGGAAAATCCGTAGGGTTCGGGGGAGTCTGGAAGGGGTTGGGGTGTTTCAGGAGGGGCCTTGAAGCCTTTGAGGTCTTGGAAGGGGTTTGAGGGAGCAATTTGGGGTCCTGGAAGGGGTTTACGGGGGTTCTCAGGGGGCGCCTTGAAGCCTTTGAGGTCTTGGAAGGGGTTTGAGGTGGAGCCTTTAACTCCTTGGGGTCCTGGAAGGGGTTTGAGGTGGAGCCTTTAACTCCTTGGGGTCCTACAAGGGGTTTAGGGGGGTTCTCAGGGGGGGCCTTGAAGCCTTTGAGGTCTTGGAAGGGGTTTGAGGTGGAGCCTTTAACTCCTTGGGGTCCTGGAATGGGTTTAGGGGGATTTTTCGGGGTGCTGGGAGGGGTCTGGGGGGTCCTTGAACCCTTTGGGGTCCTGGAAGGGGTTTGAGGGAGCAATTTGGGGTCCTGGAAGGGGTTTGAAGTGGAGCCTTTAACTCCTTGGGGTCCCACAAGGGGTTTACGGGGGTTCTCAGGGGGCACCTTGAAGCCTTTGAGGTCTTGGAAGGGGTTTGAGGTGGAGCCTTTAACTCCTTGGGGTCCTGGAATGGGTTTAGGGGGATTTTTGGGGTGCTGGGAGGGGTCGGGGGGGGCCTTGAACCCTTTGAGGTCTTGGAAGGGGTTTGAGGGAGGAATTTGGGGTCCTGGAAGGGGTTTAGGGGGGTTCTCGGGGGGGCCTTGAACCCTTTGAGGTCTTGGAAGGGGTTTGAGGTGGAGCCTTTAACTCCTTGGGGTCCTGGAATGGGTTTAGGGGGATTTTCGGGGTGCTGGGAGGGGTCTGGGGGGGCCTTGAAGCCTTTGAGGTCTTGGAAGGGGTTTGAGGGAGGAATCTGGGGTCCTGGAAGGGGTTTGAGGTGGAGCCTTTATCTCCTTGGGGTCCTGCAAGGGGTTTAGGGGGGTTCTCAGGGGGGGCCTTGAAGCCTTTGAGGTCTTGGAAGGGGTTTGAGGGGTGAATCTGGGGTCCTGGAAGGGGTTTGAGGTAGAGTCTTTACCTCCTTGGGGTCCCACAAGGGGTTTAGGGGGGTCCTTTAAACCTTTGAGGACCCCAAAGGGGTTTTTGGGGGGGTCCTTGGGGTCCCACAAGGGGTTTAGGGGGGTCCTTTAAACCTTTGAGGACCCCAAAGAGGTTTTGGGGGGGTCCCTGGGGTCTCAGAGGGGGGTTAGGGGTGGCCTTTAACCCTCTGAGGTCCTTGAAGGAACTTAGCAGTTCCCTTTATCGCCTCGTCTGAGGGTTTTGGGGGGACCCGTTTAACCCTTTGGGGCCCGGGGGGTGTCCCCATCGGGTCCCTTGCGGCTTCGATCCCTCCGTAGGGTTTTGGGGATCCCTCTTTAACCCCTTGAAGCTCAGCGCCGGGGTTTTTTGGGATCCGGAGTGAATCCCTTGGGATTCCTGCTCCTCCCTGAGGGTTTTTTTTTTTGTGGGGGGTGGGGGTCCCCGTTAACCCTTCCTCGTCCTGCAGGTGAAGCCGACGGACGAGAAGCTGCGCGAGCTGAAAGGGGCGAAGCTGGTGATCGACGTGATCCGCTACGAGCCTCCCCACATCAAAAAAGCTCTTCAATACGCCTGCGGCAACGCCCTGGTCTGCGACAACGTGGAGGACGCCCGCCGCATCGCCTTCGGGGGCCACCAGCGCCACAAAGTAGGTGCCCCCACTCTCCTTTTCCTCCTCCTTCTCCTCCTCTTGAGGATCCCGGCGTCCCGGCTGCTTCTCCGCCCTCGTTATCTCCGTTTTTTTTTCAATCTCCGCAGACGGTGGCGCTGGATGGGACCCTGTTTCAAAAATCGGGGGTGATTTCTGGAGGGGCCAGCGACCTGAAGGCCAAAGCTCGGCGCTGGGATGAGAAAGCGGTGGATAAGCTGAAGGAAAAGAAGGAGCGGCTGACCGAGGAGCTCAAGGTTGAGGGGGGGGCGAGAGCGTGGACACCCCCCCCGCCTTTTTTCTCTACCCCAAACCTCCTTTTTGGCCTTCCGCGCCCTCCAAACTCCATCCCCCGCCCCCCAGAGCTGCCTCTGCGCCTGCTGAGGCTCCTCCTGACCCCAAAAAACCCCTTGCCCAAAAATCTCTTTCTGGAAGGGGATCCCCTTTCAACCCCCACGTGCCATTTCCCACCATTTTTCCCCCCTCGCACCCATTTCCTGCATGTTTCCCTCTCTTTTCCTGCCCATTTCCCACAGTTTTCCTCCCTTTCTTCCCCTCACACTCATTTCCTGCTCATTTCCCACTCGTTCCCCCCTCACACTTGTTTCCCCTTCACACCCACTTCCTATCCTTTTCCTCCCCTTCCCCCCACAACCTGTTTCCCATTTCCCAGCCTTTCCCCTTCCTTTTCCCCCCTTCACCCCCGCTTCCCGCCTGCTTCCTTCCCATTTCCTCCCACACACCCATTTCTCACCCTTTTCCTGCCCTTTCCCCCCCTTTTACTCCTGTTTCTCACCCTTTCCCCTCCCCTTAACCTCATTTCCCCCCCATTTTCCCCCCTCACCGCCATTTCCCCTCCTTTTTCTCCCCCTCACCCCCATTTCCCCCCTATTTCCCACCCTTTCCCCCCCTCACCGCCATTTCCCACCCTTTTTCTCCCCCTCACCCCCATTTCCCCCCTATTTCCCACCCTTTCCCCCCTCACCGCCATTTCCCACCCTTTTTCTCCCCCTCAGCCCCATTTCCCCCCCATTTCCCACCCTTTTTCTCCCCCTCACCCCCATTTCCCCCGTTTCCCCCCCTTTTACCTCCATGTCTCCCCCTTTCCCCTCCCTTTAACCTCATTTCCCCCCCATTTTCCCCCCCACCTCCATTTTCCCCCTTTTTCCCCCCTCACCACCATTTCCCACCCTTTTTCTCCCCCTCACCCCTATTTCCCCCTTATTTCCCACCCCTTTCCCCCCTCACCGCCCTTTCCCCCCCTTTTTCTCCCCCTCACCCCCATTTCCCCCCCGTTTACCCCCCTTTTACCTCCATTGCTCACCCTTTCCCCTCCCTTTAACCTCATTTTTCCCCCATTTTCCCCTCTCACATCCATTTCCCGCCTTTTTCTTCCCTCACGCTCGTTTCCCGCCTTTTTCTTCCCTCCCGCTCGTTTCCCGCCTTTTTCTCCCCCTCGCCGCCATTTCCCTCCCTTTTCCTCCCCCTCCCCCCCATTTCCTGCCCATTTCCCCCCTTTTCCCCCCCTCAACTCCCTTTCCCCCTTTTTCCCCCCCCCAGGAGCAGATGAAGGCCAAGCGGAAGGAGGCCGAGCTGCGCCAGGTGCAGTCGCAGGCTCACGGGCTCCAGATGCGCCTCAAGTACTCGCAGAGCGACCTCGAGCAGACCAAGACGCGGCACCTCGCCCTCAACCTCCAGGTGCTGCGGCCGCTTCCACCACTTTGGGCTCGAATCTGCCACTTTGGGCTCGGAATCTGCCACTTTGGGCTCGGAATCTGCCATTTTGAGGCAGATTCTGTCACTTTCGAGGCAAATTCCACCCCTTTTGGTGCAGATTCCATTCATTTTGCTGTGAATTCTGCCAATTTTGGGTCAATGGGGCCTATTCTCCCCATTTCGAGGCAGATTCTGTCCCTTTTGGGGTGGATTCCGCCACTTTCGAGGCAGATTCCGCCTATTTTGGTGCAGATTCCGTTCATTTTGCTGTGAATTCTGCCAATTTTGGGGTCAATGGAGCCTATTCTCCCCATTTCGAGGCAGATTCTGTCCATTTTGGGGTGGATTCTGTCACTTTCGAGGCAAATTCCACCTATTTTGGTGCAGATTCCATTGATTTTGCTGTGAATTCTGCCAATTTTGGGTCAATGGGGCCTATTCCCCCCATTTCGAGGCAGATTCTGTCCATTTTGGGGTGGATTCTGCCTCTTTCAAGGCAAATTCCACCTATTTTGGTGCAGGTTCTGTTCATTTTGCTGTGAATTCTGCCATTTTTGGGTCAATGGAGCCTATTTCCCCCCATTTCAAGGCAGATTCTGTCCATTTTGGGGTGGATTCTGCCACTTTCGAGGCAGATTCCTCCTATTTTGGTGCAGATTCCGTTGACTTTGCTGTGAATTCTGCCGGTTTTGGGTCAATGGGGCCTTTTCCCCCCATTTTGAGGCAGATTCTGTCCATTTTGGGGCTGTTTCTGCCACTTTCGAGGCCGATTCCGTCCATTTTGGGGTGGATTCTACTCAATTTAGCGCAAATTCCCCCCTTTTTGGGGTCTTACGCGCTCGCTTCTGCCCTTTTTGTTGACTTTTGAGGCCATTCTGTGCTTTTCGAGGCCAATTCTGCCCTTTTTGGGTCCCTGTGGCAGGATTTTAGGCTGCCTTCCCCCCTTTTAGTTGCGTTCCAGGGCTTTTCCAAGCTTTAAAGCAGCCGTTTTGGGGGCGTCACAGAGAACTCCCCCTTCCCTCTGGGTTTTTTTGGCTCCGGACAGACCCAGAGGGGGAATTTTGGGGTGCAGGGAGGGCTCCTTGACATCCTTTCATCATTTTTTCCTCTCCCGCCGCAGGAAAAATCAAAACTGGAGAGCGAACTAGCCAATTTTGGGCCTCGCATCAACGACATCAAGCGCATCATCCAGGGCCGCGAGCGGGAGATGAAGGATCTGAAGGAGAAGATGAACCAGGTGAGGGGTTTTTCGGGGGGGCAGGAGGGGTTTGGGGGACCCCGTTGCCCCCTACTTTATTATTATTTTTTTTTAAGGTGGAGGATGAGGTGTTTGAGGAGTTTTGCCGTGAAATCGGGGTCCGGAATATTCGGGAATTCGAGGAGGAGAAGGTGAAGAGGCAGAACGAGATCGCGAAGAAGAGGTGAAGGGACCCCAAAAAACATGGCGGGGGGGCCCAACCGGGCCCGCTTAGCCCCCCCCGAGGTTCTGGGGGCCCCCGTAGGCCCCATTCCTGATTCTTTGGGGCTCCCTCCCCGTTTGGGGTGCAGCCCCGGAGGTTTTGGGGGTTGAACTCGTGTGGTTTTCAGGCTGGAGTTTGAGAACCAGAAGACTCGCTTGGGCATCCAGCTGGATTTCGAGCGCAACCAGCTGCGCGAGGACCAGGAGAAGGTGGCCATGTGGGAGCAGGGCGTGCGCAAGGACGAGGCCGAGATCGAGAAGCTCAAGAAGGTTCCGAGGGGCTTTTTTGGGGAGAAAAAAGAGGATTTGAGTGGTTTGTGAGGGGAAAAAAGAGGATTTGGGGGCTTTTTAGGGGATTTGGGGGAGAAAAAAGAGGGGGTTGGGGGGTTTTCATGGGTTTGGGGGGAGAAAAAAGAAGATTTTGAGGGGTTTTGGGGGAGAAATAAGAGGATTTGGGGGTTTTGGTGGTTTCGGGGGGAGAAAAAAGAGGAGTTGGGGGTTTTTTTGGCAGGAGAAAAAAGGATTTGGGGGGTTTTGGTGTTTTTTGGGGAGAAAAAAGAGGATTTGGGGGCTTTTTAGGGGATTTGGGGGAGAAAAAAGAGGGTTTTGGGGGGGTCATGGTTTTGGGGAGAGAAAAAAGGATCTTGGGGGGTTTGGGGGGAGAAAAAAGAGGATTTTGGGTTTTTTGGGGAAGAAAAAAGGATTTTGGGGGTTTTGTTGTTTTTGGGGGAGAAAAAAGAGGATTTGGGGGGTTTTGGTGTTTTTTGGGGAGTAAAAAGAGGATTCTGGGGGAGAAAAAGAGGATTTTGTGGGGTTTCGGTGGTTTTGGGGGAGAAAAAAAGAGGATTTGGGGGGTTTTGGTGTTTTTTTGAGGAGAAAACAGGATTTTGATGGTTTTGGGGGAGAAAAAAGAGGATTTTGGGGTTTTTTCACTTTTTGGAGGGAGAAAAAAGGATTTGGGGGGTTTTGGGTGGTTTTTGTGGGAGAAAAAAGAGGATTTGGGGGCTTTTTAGGGGATTTGGGGGAGAAAAAAGAGGGGTTTGGGGGGTTTTCATGGTTTTGGGGGGAGAAAAAAGAGGATTTTGGGTTCATTGGGGAAGAAAAAAGGATTTGAGGGGTTTTGGTGGTTTTCGGGGGAGAAAAAAGAGGATTTGGGGGGTTTTGGTGTTTTGGGGGGAGTAAAAAGAGGATTTTGGGGGAGAAAGAAGGATTTTTTGGGGTTTTGGTGGTTTTTGGGGAGAAAAAAGAGGATTTTAGTGGTTTGGGGGGAGAAAAAAGAGGATTTTGGTGGTTTTGGGTGAGAAAAAAGAATTTTGGCTTTTTTTTCATTTTTTGGGGGAAGAAAAAAGGATTTTGGGGGTTTTGGGTGTTTTTTGGGGGAGAATAAAAGAGGATTTGGGGACTTTAGGGGGTTTGGGGGAGAAAAAAGAGGGTTTTGGGGGGTTTTCATGGTTTTGGGGGGAGAAAAAAAGAGGATTTTGGGTTTTTTTGGCAAGAAAAAAGGATTTTGGGGGTTTTGGTGTTTTTTGGGGAGAAAAAAGGATTTTGGGGGGGTTGATGGTTTTTTGGGGAGTAAAAAGGATTTGGGGGGAGAAAAAGGATTTTGTGGGGTTTTGGTGGTTTTGAGGGAGAAAAAAGAGGATTTGGGGTTTTTTTGCTGGTTTTTGGGGAGAAAACAGAGGATCTTGGGGGGTTTGGGGGAGAAAAAAGAGGATTTTGGGGGTTTTTGTGATTTTGGGTGGAGAAAAAAGGATTTTGGGGGAGAAAAAGTAGGATTTGGGGGGTTTTGTAGTTTTTTGGGGAGAAAAAAAGAGGATTTGGGGGGGTTTTGGTAGCTTTTTGGGGAGAAAAAGAGGATTTGGGGGGGTCTCGGTGTTTTTTTCGGGGGAGGAGAAAAGGCTTTGGGGTTTTGTGGCGGTTTGGGGGAGAGTAACGCGGGTTTGGCGGCAGGAGGAGCAGCGGCACATGAAGATCATCGACGAGACGATGGCCCAGCTGCAGGACCTCAAGAACCAGCACCTGGCCAAGAAATCCGAGGTCAACGACAAGAACCACGAGATGGACGAGATCCGCAAGAAGCTGGGGGGGGCCAACAAGTGAGGAGAGGGGGCTAGTGGCCCTTGGGGTGGGGCTAGTGGCCCTGGGAGTCGGGCTAAGGGTCATGGGACGGGGCTAGTGGCCCCTGGGGTGGGGCTAGTGGCCCTGGGAGTGGAACCAAGGGGCATGGGAGGGGGCCAGTGGCCCTTGGGTGGGGCTAGTGGCCCTGGGGGTTGGGCTAGTAGCTCTGTGGGGTGGGCTATGGGTTATGGATGGGGCTAGTGACCCTGAGAGTGGGGCTAAGGGGCGTGGGAGGGGGCTAGTGACCCTTGGGGGAGGGCTAGTAGCTCTGGGGGGTGGGTTCTGGGTTATGGGTGGGGCTAGTGGCCCTTGGGGTGGGGCTAGTGGCCCTTGGGGTGGGGCTAGTAGCTCTGGGGTGTGGGCTCTGGGTTATGGGTGGGGCTAGTGGCCCTTGGGGTGGGGCTAGTGGCCCTGGGGGTTGGGCTAGTAGCTCTGTGGGGTGGGTTATGGGTTATGGGTGGGGCTAGTGACCCTGTGACTAGGGCTAATGGGTATGGGAGGGGGCTAATGGGCGTGGGAGGGGGCTAGTGGCCCTTGGGGTGCAGCTAGTGGCCCTGTGAGTGGGGCTAAAGGGCATGGGAGGGGGCTAGTGGCCCTTGGGGTGGGGCTAGTGGCCCTGTGGGTGGAGCTAAAGGGGCATGGGAGGGGCTAGTGGCCCTTGGGGTGCGGCTAGTGGCCCTGTGGGTGGAGCTAAAGGGGCATGGGAGGGGCTAGTGGCCCTTGGGGTGCAGCTAGTGGCCCTGTGGGTGGAGCTAAAGGGGCATGGGAGGGGCTAGTGGCCCTGGGGGTGCGGCTAGTGGCCCTGTGAGTGGGGCTAAAGGGGCATGGGAGGGGCTAGTGGCCCTTGGGGTGGGGCTAGTGGCCCTGTGGGTGGAGCTAAAGGGGCATGGGAGGGGCTAGTGGCCCTTGGGGTGCGGCTAGTGGCCCTGTGAGTGGGGCTAAAGGGCATGGGAGGGGGCTAGTGGCCCTTGGGGTGAGGCTAGTGGCCCTGTGGGTGGAGCTAAAGGGGCATGGGAGGGGCTAGTGGCCCTGGGGGTGAGGCTAGTGGCCCTGTGGCTGCGGCTAAGGGGGCGCGGGAGGCGTTACCGAGCTGTGGGGCGGGGAAGGGGCTGGCGGCCCCCCGGGCCGGGCTAGTAGCCGCCTGGGCCCGCAGGGAGATGACGCACCTGCAGAAGGAGGTGACGGCCATCGAGACGAAGCTGGAGCAGAAGCGCAGCGACCGCCACAACCTGCTCCAGGCCTGCAAGATGCAGGACATCAAACTGCCCCTCGCCAAGGGCACCATGGACGACATCAGCCAGGAGGAGGTGCGGCTAGTGGCCCGCCCAGGGGGCTAGCAGGCAGTGGAGGGGGGGTAGCGGCCCTGGGAGTGCGGCTAGTGGCCCTGGGAGTGGGGCTAAGGGGCATGGGATGGGGCTAGTGGCCTTGGGGGTGGGGCTAGTGGCCCTGGGAGCACAGCTAGTGCCCCTGCGCGTGTGGCTGAGGGCTCTTTTTTCTCGGTTTCCCCCGCCCAGGGCGGCGCCGCCGGCGAGGAGCCTGTCAGCAGCTCCCAGCGCACGTCCAGCCTCTATGCCCGTGAGGCCCTCATCGAGATCGACTACAGTGACCTGCCCGAGGAGCTCAAGGTGCCCCCCCCCGCGTCCGTCTGTCCCCCCACACTTCCATCTTTCCACCTCTACTATCATCTTTACCCCCCCTACTTCCATCTTTCCTCCCTCCCCCGCGTCCGTCTGTCCCTCCCCCGCGTCCGTCTGTCCCCCCCCATGTCCCCCCACGCCCCCCATAGACTCCTATAGGGCCTGTCCAGCTGAGGCCACGCCCCCATTAACCCCTATGGGCCTGTCCAGCTGAGGCCACGCCCCCATTAACCCCTATGGGCCTGTCCAGCTGAGGCCACGCCCCCATTAACCCCTATGGGCCTGTCCAGCTGAGGCCACGCCCCCATTAACCCCTATGGGCCTGTCCAGCTGAGGCCACGCCCCCCATTAACCCCTATGGGCCTGTCCAGCTGAGGCCACGCCCCCATTAACCCCTATGGGCCTGTCCAGCTGAGGCCACGCCCCATTAACCCCTATGGGTCTGTCCAGCTGAGGCCACGCCCCCATTAACCCCTATGGGGCCTGTCCAGCTGAGGCCACGCCCCCCATTAACCCCTATGGGGCTGTCCAGCTGAGGCCACGCCCCCATTAACCCCTATGGCGCCTGTCCAGCTGAGGCCACGCCCCCATTAACCCCTATGGGCCTGTCCAGCTGAGGCCACGCCCCCATTAACCCCTATGGGGCCTGTCCAGCTGAGGCCACGCCCCCATTAACCCCTATGGGCCTGTCCAGCTGAGGCCACGCCCCCATTAACCCCTATGGGGCCTGTCCAGCTGAGGCCACGCCCCCATTAACCCCTATGGGGCCTTTCCACCTTAAAGCCCCGCCCCTCTGGCTAAGCCCCGCCCCCTTGACCGAGGCCACGCCCCAATAGGCTCCTATAGGGCCTGTCCAGCTGAGGCCACGCCCCCAATAGGCTCCTATAGGGCCTGTCCAGCTGAGGCCACGCCCCCAATAGGCTCCTATAGGGCCTGTCCACCCGGAAGCCCCGCCCCCTGGGCTAAGCCCCGCCCCTTGACCGAGGCCACGCCCCCATTAACCCCTATGGGGCTGTCCAGCTGAGGCCACACCCCCCATTAATCCCTATGGGGCCTTTCCACCCGGAAGCCCCGCCCCCCGGGCTAAGCCCCGCCCCCCGCTAAGCCCCGCCCCCATTGACGAGGCCACGCCCCCCATTAACCCCTATGGGCCTGTCCAGCTGAGGCCACGCCCCCATTAACCCCTATGGGCCTGTCCAGCTGAGGCCACGCCCCCATTAACCCCTATGGGCCTGTCCAGCTGAGGCCACGCCCCCATTAACCCCTATGGGCCTGTCCAGCTGAGGCCACGCCCCCCATTAACCCCTATGGGCCTGTCCAGCTGAGGCCACGCCCCCATTAACCCCTATGGGGCCTGTCCAGCTGAGGCCACGCCCCCATTAACCCCTATGGGCCTGTCCAGCTGAGGCCACGCCCCCATTAACCCCTATGGGCCTGTCCAGCTGAGGCCACGCCCCCCATTAACCCCTATGGGGCCTGTCCAGCTGAGGCCACGCCCCCCATTAACCCCTATGGGGCCTGTCCAGCTGAGGCCACGCCCCCATTAACCCCTATGGGCCTGTCCAGCTGAGGCCACGCCCCCCATTAACCCCTATGGGGCCTGTCCAGCTGAGGCCACGCCCCCCATTAACCCCTATGGGCCTGTCCAGCTGAGGCCACGCCCCCATTAACCCCTATGGGGCCTGTCCAGCTGAGGCCACGCCCCCCATTAACCCCTATGGGGCTGTCCAGCTGAGGCCACGCCCCCATTAACCCCTATGGGGCCTTTCCACCTTAAAGCCCCGCCCCTCTGGCTAAGCCCCGCCCCCTTGACCGAGGCCACGCCCCAATAGGCTCCTATAGGGCCTGTCCACCCGGAAGCCCCGCCCCCTGGGCTAAGCCCCGCCCCCTTGACCGAGGCCACGCCCCCATTAACCCCTATGGGGCTGTCCAGCTGAGGCCACACCCCCCATTAATCCCTATGGGGCCTTTCCACCCGGAAGCCCCGCCCCCCGGGCTAAGCCCCGCCCCCCGCTAAGCCCCGCCCCCCTTGACGAGGCTACGCCCCCCATTAACCCCTATGGGGCTGTCCAGCTGAGGCCACGCCCCCCATTAACCCCTATGGGCCTGTCCAGCTGAGGCCACGCCCCCATTAACCCCTATGGGGCCTGTCCAGCTGAGGCCACGCCCCCATTAACCCCTATGGGCCTGTCCAGCTGAGGCCACGCCCCCATTAACCCCTATGGGGCTGTCCAGCTGAGGCCACGCCCCCATTAACCCCATGGGGCCTTTCCACCTTAAAGCCCCGCCCCTCTGGCTAAGCCCCGCCCCCTTGACCGAGGCCACGCCCCAATAGGCTCCTATAGGGCCTGTCCAGCTGAGGCCACGCCCCCAATAGGCTCCTATAGGGCCTGTCCAGCTGAGGCCACGCCCCCAATAGGCTCCTATAGGGCCTGTCCACCCGGAAGCCCCGCCCCCTGGGCTAAGCCCCGCCCCCTTGACCGAGGCCACGCCCCCATTAACCCCTATGGGGCTGTCCAGCTGAGGCCACACCCCCCATTAATCCCTATGGGGCCTTTCCACCCGGAAGCCCCGCCCCCCCGGCTAAGCCCCGCCCCCCGCTAAGCCCCGCCCCCATTGATGAGGCTACGCCCCCCATTAACCCCTATGGGGCTGTCCAGCTGAGGCCACGCCCCCCATTAACCCCTATGGGGCCTTTCCACCCGGAAGCCCCGCCCCCCTGCGCTAAGCCCCGCCCCTTGACCGAGGCCACGCCCCCATTAACCCCTATGGGGCCTTTCCACCCGGAAGCCCCGCCCCCCGGGCTAAGCCCCGCCCCCTGACCGAGGCCCCGCCCCCAGGACGCGCAGGCGGAGGAGGAGATCCGTCAGGAGATGAACCAGCTGCAGCAGCGGCTGACGGAGCAGCAGAGCGTCCTGCAGCGCATCGCCGCCCCCAACATGAAGGCCATGGAGAAGCTCGAGAGCGTCCGCGACAAGTTCCAGGAGACCTCGGACGGTGCGGGGGGCGCACCGGGGCCTTCGGGAGGGAACCGGGGGACACCAGGGGCTTGGGGATGGAACCGGGGGACACCAGGAGCTTGGAGAGGGAACTTGGGGACACCAGGGGCTTGGAGATGGAACCTGGGGACACCAGGAGCTTGGAGATGGAACCTGGGGACACAAGGGGCTTGGGGATGGATCTTGGGGCCACCAGGAGCTTGGGGACACAAGGGACTTGGAGATGGAACTTGGGGACACCAGGAGCTTGGAGAGGGAACTTGGGGACACCAGGGGCTTGGGGACACCAGGGGCTTGGGGATGGATCTTGGGGCCACCAGGAGCTTGGGGACACAAGGACTTGGAGATGGAACTTGGGGACACCAGGAGTTTGGGGACGCAAGGACTTGGAGATGGAACTTGGGGACACGAGGAGCTTGGGGATGGATCTTGGGTACACCAGGAGCTTGGGGACACAAGGACTTGGAGATGGAACTTGGGGACACCAGGAGGTTGGAGATGGAACTTGGGGGCACCAGGAGGTTGGAGACAGAACTTGGGGGCACCAGGAGGTTGGAGATGGAACTTGGGGACACGAGGAGCTTGGGGATGGACCTTGGGGCCACCAGGAGCTTGGGGATGGACCTTGGGGCCACCAGGAGCTTGGAGATAGAACCTGGGGACACCAGGAGCTTGAAGATGGATCTTGGGGACACAAGGACTTGGAGATGGAATTTGGGGACACCAGGAGCTTGGGGATGGATCTTGGGGACATCAGGAGCTTGGGGACACCAGGAGCTTGGAGATGGAACTTGGGGACAGCAGGAGCCTGGGGACACCAGGACTTGGAGATGGAGCTTGGGGACACCAGGACTTGGAGATGGAACTTGGAGATGGAGCTTGGGGACACCAGGAGCTTGGAGATGGAACTTGGGGACACCAGGAGCCTGGGGACACCAGGACTTGGAGATGGATCTTGGGGACATCAGGAGCTTGGGGACACCAGGAGCTTGGAGATGGAGCTTGGGGACACCAGGAGCTTGGAGATGGAACTTGGGGACACCAGGAGCCTGGGGACACCAGGACTTGGAGATGGATCTTGGGGACATCAGGAGCTTGGGGACACCAGGAGCTTGGAGATGGAACTTGGGGACACCAGGAGCTTGGGGACACCAGGAGCTTGGAGATGGAACTTGGGGACACCAGGAGCTTGGGTACACCAGGACTTGGAGATGGAACTTGGGGACACCAGGAGCTTGGGGACACAAGGGACTTGGAGATGGAGCCTGGGGACACCAGGACTTGGAGATGGGACTTGGGGACACCAGGAGCTTGGGGACACCAGGGGCTTGGGGACACCAGGAGCTTGGAGATGGAACTTGGGGACACCAGGGACTTGGGGACACCAGGAGCTTGGAGATGGATCCTGGGGCCCCCAGGAGCTTGGAGACACCAGGAACTTGGTGACAGTAGGAGGTTGTAGATGGAACTTGGGGTCACCGGGAGCTTGGGGACACCAGGAGCTTGGAGATAGAACTTGGGGTCACCAGGAGCTTGGGGTCACCAGGAGCTTGGAGATGGCTCTTGGGGCCCCCAGGAGCTTGGAGATAGAACCTGGGGACACGAGGAGCTCGGGGCCGGAGCTCGGGGCCCCCAGGGACGTGTCCCCGTGTCCCGTTGTCCCCAGAGTTCGAGGCGGCGCGCAAGAGGGCCAAGAAGGCCAAACAGGCCTTCGAGCAGATGAAGAAGGAGCGATTCGACCGCTTCAACGCCTGCTTCGAGTCGGTGGCCACCAACATCGACGAGATCTACAAGGCCCTGTCGCGCAACAGCAGCGCCCAGGTACCTCGCACGAGGGCCTCGCACGCTCGCACGAGGCCTCGCACGCTCCTCTTGCCTCTGCTTGAGCTCCTCAACCTCCACCTTGAGCTCTTCAGCGTCCTCCTCTTCCATGACGAGGTCCCCTCTGCTCCCAACCCGGCCTTGGCGTGACCCCCCTGCTCCTTGCACGCTCATCCCAGTCTCGCACGAGGCCTCGCACACTCACACGAGGCCTCGCACGCTCATCCTGGCCTCACACACTCACCTCATCTCTTCTTGAGGTCTTCAGTGTCCACCTTGAGGTCTCAGCGTCCTCCTCCACCACGACGAGGTCACTCTTGGCTTCCAACCAGGCCTTGGCGTGACCCCCTGCTCCTTGCACGCTCATCCTGGTCTCGCACGAGGCCTCGCACGCTCATTCCAGCCTCACACGCTCACATGAGTCCTCACACGCTCCTCTTTCCTCTTCTTGAGCTCCTCAACATCCACCTCGAGGTCTCAGCGTCCTCCTCCACCGTGACGAGGCCACCTCGGCTTCCAACCAGGCCTTGGCGTGACCCCCTGCTCCTTGCACACTCATCCTGGTCTCACACGAGGCCTCGCACACTCATCTCATCTCTTCTTGAGGTCTTCAGTGTCCACCTCAAGGTCTCAGCGTCCTCCTCCACCATGATGGTGTCACCCTCGGCTCCCAACCCGGCCTTGGTGTGACCCCCCTGCTCCTTGCACGCTCATCCTGGTCTCGCATGAGGCCTCGCACACTCACATGAGCCCTTGCACGCTCATTATGGCCTCACACACCCATCTCATCTCTTCTTGAGGTCTTCAGTGTCCACCTCGAGGTCTCAGCGTCCTCCTCCACCGTGACGAGGTCACCCTCGGCTCCCAACCCGGCCTTGCCGTGTCCCTCCTCGCACACTCACCCCCCCCCTTGCACACTCCCCTCTTTTTAACCCCTCGCAGGCCTTCCTGGGCCCGGAGAACCCCGAGGAACCCTACCTAGATGGCATCAACTACAACTGCGTGGCCCCCGGCAAGCGCTTCCGGCCCATGGACAACCTCTCCGGGGGCGAGAAGACGGTGGCCGCCCTCGCTCTGCTCTTCGCCATCCACAGGTGGGCCCTTCCTCCTCCTCAAACTCCCTTTTTCCTCCCGTCTCCTCGTCGTCTTCTCCCTCAGGAACCCAAATTTCTTCGTGGTGGCATCTCACGCGGCTTCTTTTCCACCTTCCCAGTTACAAACCGGCTCCGTTTTTCGTGCTGGACGAGATCGACGCCGCCCTGGACAACACCAACATCGGCAAGGTGGGGCTCTGGGGGCCTCCTGGGGGTCTTCGTGAGGATTTGGAGGCGTTGCGAGGGCTTCTCCATGGTTTTTGAGAGGCTCTCCAGGGATTTGGAGAGGTTCTTCAGGGTTTTTGACACGTTCTCCAGAGATTTGAGGGGTTCTCCATGGATTTGAGAGGTTCTCCATGGTTTTTCAGACGTTCTCCAGGGATTTGTGAGGTTCTTCAGCCATTTTGAGGAGTTCTCCAGGGTTTTTGAGAGGTTCTCCATGGATTTGAGGGGTTCTCCATGGTTTTTGAGAGGCTCTCCAGGAATTTGGAGAGGTTCTCCATGGATTTCAGAGCTTCTTCAGGGTTTTTGAGAGGTTCTCCAGGGATTTTGAGAGGTTCTCCAGGGATTTTGAGAGGTTCTCCAGGGATTTTGAGAGGTTCTTCAGCCATTTTGAGGGGTTCTCCAGGGTTTTGGAGAGGCTCTCCATGGTTTTTGAGAGGTTCTCCAGGGATTTGAGGGGTTCTCCAGGGATTTTGAGAGGTTCTCCAGGGATTTTGAGAGGTTCTCCAGGGTTTTGGAAAGGTTCTCCATGGATTTGAGAGGTTCTTGATGGTTTTTGAGAGGTTCTCCATGGTTTTTGAAGGGTTCTCCATGGATTTGAGAGGTTCTTCAGGGTTTTTGAGAGGCTCTCTATGGATTTCAGAGGTTCTCCAGGGATTTTGAGAGGTTCTCTATGGAATTGAGACATTCTCCAGGGTTTTTGAGACATTCTGTATGGATTTGAGGGGTTCTCCATGGATTTTGAAGGGTTCTCCGTGGATTTGAGAGGTTCTCTATGGATTTGAGACGTTCTCCAGGGATTTGAGGGGTTCTCCATGGATTTTGAGAGGTTCTTCAGGGTTTTTGAGAGGTTCTCCATGGATTTGAGAGGTTCTCCAGGGTTTTTGAGAGGTTCCCCAGGGATTTGTGAGGTTCTTCAGCCATTTTGAGGAGTTCTCCAGAGTTTTTGAGAGGTTCTCCAGGGATTTGAAGGGTTCTCCATGGATTTTGAGAGGTTCTTCAGGGATTTTGAGAGATTCTCCACGGATTTGAGATGTTCTCCATGGTTTTTGAAGGGTTCTCCAGGGATTTGAGGGATTCTCCAGGGATTTCAAGAGATTCTCTATGGATTTGAGAGGTTCTCCAGGGTTTTTGAGAGGTTCTCCACGTATTTGAGAGGTTCTCCATGCTTTTTGAAGGGTTCTCCATGGATTTGGAGAGGTTCTCCAGGGGTTTTGAGAGGTTCTCCAGGGATTTGTGAGGTTCTTCAGCCATTTTGAGGGGTTCTCCAGAGTTTTTGAGACATTCTCCAGGGATTTGAAGGGTTCTCCATGGATTTTGAGAGGTTCTTCAGGGCTTTTGAGAGGTTTTCCACAGATTTGAGACATTCTCCATGGATTTTGAGAGGTTCTCCATGGTTTTTGAGACGTTCTCCAGGGTTTTTGAGACGTTCTCCAGGGATTTGAGAGGTTCTCCTGGGATTTGAGGAGTTCTCCATAGATTTCGAGAGGTTCTCCAGGGATTTCAAGAGGTTCTCTATAGATTTGAGAGGTTCTCCAGGGTTTTTGAGACGTTCTCCAGGGATTTGAGGGGTTCTCCATGGATTTTGAGAGGTTCTTCAGGGTTTTTGAGAGGTTCTCCACGGATTTGAGAGGTTCTCCATGGATTTGAGAGCTTCTCCAGTGATTTTTGGGGACCTCCAAGGTACTTATGGCCCCAACTCACACTTTTGGAGGACCCCTGGGATATTTCATGGCTCCTCAAAGTTCTTGAGGGTCTCCGAGGGATTTTTGGGGGGGTTCTGCGGGGTTTGAGGAGCTCCAAGGCCTCCCCTCCTCCCCTTTTTCTCCGGAAAGGCCCCATTTCAGCGCCCGGGGGTGGGATTTTTGGTAGCCCCCATCCCATTTTTGGTAGCCCCCCCCTCATTTTTGGTTGCCCCCCCCCCGCCGTAGGTGGCCAATTACATCAAGGAGCAATCAGCCGCCAACTTCCAAGCCATCGTCATCTCCCTCAAGGAGGAGTTTTACACCAAAGCCCAGAGCCTCATCGGCGTCTACCCCGAGGTGGGGGGCAAATAAAGGGGGGGGGCAAAAAAAAGGGGGGGGGGGGGGCAAAAATGGAGCTGGGGGGGTGGGGAAGGGGGGGGGGGAACCAAAGTTGGGGGGAACCAAAAAGGGGGGGTCGCATTAGTGGGGGGGATGCTTAAGAGCAGAGACCTGAAGGGGGTGGGGGGGAACCTAAAGATGGGGGGACTCAAAGTAGGGGGGACCTAAAGGGGGGGAAACCAAAGAGGGGGGGGCATTGGGGGGGGACGCTTAAGAGGGGGGGACCTGAAGGGGGGGGGGGGAACACAAAGTGTGGGGGGGGACACCTAAAGATGGGAGGACTCAAATTGGGGGGGGACCTAAAGGAGAGGGGAACCTAAAGTGGGGGGAACCAAAGGGGGGGGCATTAGTGGGGGGGATGCTTAAGAGGGGGGGACCTGAAGGGGGTAGGGGGGGGGGGAACACAAAGTGGGGGGGACCTAAAGAGGGCGGGAACCAAAGAGTGGGGGGCATTAGTGGGGGGGACGCTTAAGAGGGG